>NC_089744.1:26550000-26562500 GCF_040412425.1 Macrobrachium rosenbergii | reverse complement strand
TTCCATTGTGATCATAATATAATCGCGAAAACGAGAGCGTAGAATTTTTTACACTTCTGTTCCCTACTTAACAACCTGTCAGGTTTCAAACGCAAACATTATGATTTTCTTACTTAAGCGTTATACAGTGGACTACATAACCAACCTATCAGTCATTGTATAACACCCGTTTTGCCGACGATTATGTGTTAATGAGGCAGCACCTTTTCTTTTTGCCTATTGTTATACAAACATCAATCTATCTTTTCATCAGTGGAAATGAATAAAATATAGCCTATACTTCTTTGAAATGAAGAATACAAAACATGGTAACTTTTGTCTCTGCGCGCATCTTAGCAAGTGTATTATATACTATATATAGCAGGTTATTTTCTTTTCTCTTATCTGGGGCCATACGTAATCAACACAGTTCCCTCATGAGTTGTTAATATTTTTTTTTCGCCCGTTTCCACTACCTCATATTCCTAACTTTATATCCCAATAACATGATAGCGATGTTATCATTTTTTTTTACCTGGCAGAAACACACGACATACAGTAATGAGCGAGACAGTTCTACGCCCATTCTACTCCTCTGTCGCTCTTCAAATTATGTGAAGTTATGACGTCAAAATCACATGTTGGTTTGACGTGACGTTTTCTGGGTGAGCCTATAACGTGAAACAATCACAAGATTTCACTGAGGGTTTGAAATCGTCTATGAAAAAAAAAAAAAAAAAAAAAAAAAAATATATATATATATATATATATATATATATATATATATATATATATATATATATATATATATATATATATATATATATATATATATATAAACGTATATAAAATATATATGTATGTATGTGTGTGCATGTGCATAATTGTATATATGGCATTGAAAATCATATTTATATAAATATATATATAATGTAAACATATATGTATCTATATTTATAGATGCACATATACATATATATATACATATGTATATAATATATTTATATATATATTATACGAATATGATTTTCAGTGCATAAAGAGTTATATACATATATATATATATATATATATATATATATATATATATATATATATATACATACATATATATATGTGCGTGTGTGTGTGTGTGTGTATAAAACCTTAAAAAAACAGAAGTAAAACCACTCGTAATACATCACGTTAAAACAGGAAACTACAACGCAAACAGTCCATATTGCACGGTCTCCTCATGCGACGGATCATTCCTCCCAAAGTGAGATTACGCAAGGGCCTCTTAAAGGAGAGAAAGCGTTGCTTCTTTGTCGTGCGTCTGAGAACGAATCGTAATGGGCTCCTCTGTGCGTGAAACCTCATTGTTGCGAGATTAATTCTCTCCCTGACCCACATCTCCCACTCATTTCAAGTTACAGCATATAGTTTTAATTCCCAATGCGCCCACAAATGTCATTTCAGTAAATTTATGTAAGAGTCGTCTGGAAATTTACCTGAGAATCGTCAAATTTGCGTAAGAGTCGTCAGAAATTGCGTGAGAGTCGTCAAAATTTGTGTGAAAGTCGCCAGAATTTGCATGAGACCCGTCAGAAAATTTGCGTAAGAGTCGTCAGAATTTGCGTAAGAGTCGTCAGAACTGCGTGAGAGTCGACAGAATTTGCATAATAAGCAGAATTGGTGAGTCGTCAGGAATTTTGCGTAAGAGTCGTCAGGATTTGCGCAAGAGTCGTCATAATTTGTGTAAGAGTCGTCAGACTTTGCGTAAGAGTAGGCAGAATTTGTGTAAAAGTCGTCAAGAAATTTGTGTGTCGTCAGAATTTGTGTTAGTAGTCAGGATTTTCATAAGAGATGTCAGAATTTGAGTAAGAGTCGTCAGTTTTGCGTAAGAGTCGTCAGTTTTGCGTAAGTCATCAGATTTTGCGAGAGTTGTCATAATTTGCTTAGGAGTCGGCAGAATTTGCGTGCTAATCATCAGAAATTACGTAAGAGTCGTCTGAATTTGAGCAAGAGTCGTCAGAATTTGTTTAAGAGTCGTTAAGGAATTTGCATGAGTCGTCAGAATTTGCGTAGGAGTAGCCAGAATTTGCGTTAGTCATCAGAATATGCGTTCGATTCGTCAGCATTTGCGTAAGAGTAGCCAGAATTTGTGCAAGAGTCGTCATAATTTGCGTAATAGTTGGCAGAATTTGCGTGAGAATCGTCAGAATTTGAGAGGAGTCGGCAGCATTTGCGTAAGAGACGTCAGAATTTGCTAATGAGCCCTTAGAAAATTTGCATGAGAGTCGTCAGAATTTGAGTAAGAGTCGCCAGAATTTGCGTGAGAGTCGTCAGAACTTGCGGAAGAGTTGGCAGAATTTGCGTAAGAGTCGTCAGAATTTGCGGAAGAGTTGGCAGAATTTGCGTAAGAGTCACCAGAATTTGCGTGAGTCGTCAGAATCTGCGTGAGTCGGTAGAATTTGCGTAAGAGTCGTCAGAATTTGAGTGAGATTCAGCAGAATTTGCGTAAGAGTCGCCAGAATTTGCGTGAGAGTCGTCAACATTTGCGCAAGAGTCGGCAAAATTTGCGTAAGAGTCGTACGGTTTCGTAAGAATGTGGGTATTGAAAAACTCCAAATCGAAACCGAGGCAGGCGGCTCCCGATTTTTCCCTGAGGAAATCTGATGTAAGACAATGCCACTTTTTGCATCGTTCTCGTGTCTGTATAAAACCCTAGTGCTTTCATATAAAAAATATCTGGAAATAAAAAAATATTTAAAAAGCTTCGCCTAGAATGGATGCGTAAACACCAATTCCTTTCTTTCAGTTTTCGATTAGAAATGTCTTCCTTTCTTTTTCGTCCTAAACCTTACTTGTCATATAAATATATAAATACTAGATATTCTAGATATGAATCAAACTACTTAATGCTCCCACTTAGTAGACGAAGACTTATTTTATGTTACTTTTTATACTCTTCCATTCAAAACAAACCTCTCAATAATTATTTTCCTTTCACTTATAAACAAACATGGCTCAAATAAAATATATAATAAACATAGTCACTTTCGGAGCTCTAATTTTTCGTTCATCTGATTTGGAATGTCTTTTCTAAAATCTACAATCGTTGTTCCATGCAACATCAGCTGGCCTACCACATAACACAACTGCTGTGAAAGTCATAAATACTCTGAATATATCCCGGAATTTCTCATAAATCAAGTTCTTTAAACCTTTGACCTTTACTCTTACAAAAGGAACGACTGCTGATTAGGCTCTCGGTGGTCAGATCCAAGTCTAGGTTCTAACACATGTTCGTTCGTCTTCTTTAGGCCTATGTTGAACACAAAAACAGTTTTCATTAAAAAAAATTCTGGAAAAATGTTACACTCGCGATTCTTGAATATTTTCCTGTTTCAGCGGAGAAAGGTTTTAGTAAAGAGAGTCTCTTGGTAGCTGTGCTAAGCCTTTTATTTTGAGAAATGTCAGCGGGTAACCCTAAAACTAACCCAAGTCATCGTGAATCGAATGTGCCCTAATCTAGGAGTCATTGCTTAGTTGCTTACAACAGTCGCAAATTTGAATCCGTTTCTCTCTCTCTCTCTGTTACTGTTCCTACAATCCATGCTGCAACACCTCTGGCTCTATCGTTAAATATGATAAAGTAACGGTGCCAAGCTGCTTAAAATAATTTGGTCAAGTTTATCGTTTTAATTTCACAAAAAGAATCCTTAGTAATGCGGAACCCAGCTAGCGGCGAACTAAGCTCTCAAAATTCCTTACAATTTTACCTTCAAGTTAAAAGTTAGGCCAAAGCCTTGGCGACGAGTGAGAATTACCAACCAAACATTACTAAATGTGTTCAGACGTGTTCAGTGCTTAATTTTGTTCATGATTTTCAAAACAAGAGGAAGGAAAAGAAAAAATTAAAGGCGCTAACGTTCGTTTCTAGGGAGTTCTTTCAGTGATGGTATTTTTACCAACTCAATCATAGTAGGTTTCTTAGAGCAGGATTGCTTAACCTTAGCCCGATGGAGCTCTGGTATACGGTCACGGTAAATAAACTTGAGTAGATTTATCAGAAGACGTTGAAAGTGATTGAGGAGCACGACTAAAGAACTGTTGCTGTTTAAGATACTCTACTGACAGTAATTGCCAAGACGATTAATATTCTATTAATAGCAAAAAAAAAATACTACAGTATTTAAAAAAAGAACCGGTAAGATTTCTTACACTTATGCTTCATAGATAGACCAAAGCCTATACACCTGAGACTTAGAAATGCTTGGGTAAAAGAATATGAAATATAAAATACATATATTTCGGAAAAATTCGTTCACTGATGTCAGGTGTGCATTAGCTTTAATAGGGTAAGTTGCTACTGTTCGAAATCTTCAGAACAATAGTAGCGAGCAAATGACTCCTAATACATAAGGAAGCTTTGTATTCTAGGGGTTACATTAACCCATGACCAAAGCCTGTTAGATTCAATGCCACAGCTGTACAAAACCGTAATAGCACAAACAAGACATAAGACATACAGTAAGTTTAATGAATTATGCTAATGAATTTTAGAGCTGATGGGTCTTACTAGTTACGAGATGATGAAAAATATCTCTTGTTTTGCACATTACAACCACTCATTTATTGACCATGACTGTACACTTTTTGTAGTAACCTGGGAAACTAAAATGATAAAATAAAGAAGGAAAGAAAGAATAAAATCGGTGTTTTATTCGGATAAATTCGTGAGGAAAAATTTGCTAGATGAATTTGCTTCTGAAGGAACTCGAGTACACACCCTGATGAATCACGTTACGTACAGTATTTTAGAACAGCTTAT
This sequence comes from Macrobrachium rosenbergii, assembly GCF_040412425.1. Classification (NCBI taxonomy): domain Eukaryota; kingdom Metazoa; phylum Arthropoda; class Malacostraca; order Decapoda; family Palaemonidae; genus Macrobrachium; species Macrobrachium rosenbergii. The sequence goes on along the minus strand of NC_089744.1, from coordinate 26,557,705 downwards.
ATAACTTTATTCTTGATGACGGAACTAGCGTATCCCTTTATAAAAGTACACATGAGAAAATGAAATTCTGTGCACTAGGAGCACCATCTTTAAAAATATATACATCAAAAACCACGAACCTTGCATAAATCTCCTAGTATCCAGGAATTTCTAAATAATTCAGACATCAACACTGTAGAATTAGACCTGCTGTGAATCATGCCAGACAGAAAAAGATTCTACGACGACTATCAACCGAATCTTCTGACTTCCATTAAGCCCTGACGCTTTCGATAAAACCTGACCTTCTATTGCGCTTGGTATAAAGATATGAACGGTCGTCCATGAATATCAGAAACTGCATTTTACCTCGGCGAATTCGCCACCGTTTCGAATGTGCTCAAACCCGATTAATGGCAAGGCGACACAACAAAGGAAACTCGCTGAGCGCATTGAAATGATTTCTGTTTCTGAACTCGTTCGCATCCTGAGCTGAATGGGGAGCAGATATAACTAACCGGGTTATTTTGCTGCAGTAATTATTAGAATACTCTGAAAAAATTGACCGAAGTTTTACATTTTATGGAACAAGCGGGGGTTTTGCAAACTTCATTTGTGTATCTAAAACTAATATTTACTCATTAAGGTAGTCCATATGATAGCTTGCTAACGTGGTGCTGATTTTGAACGTTGAATCAGACGTAAGTATCCTTGCAGTTAAAATCTAATTGAACCATGATGAACTGGTGTTTATAGGGACGAATTATTTCTTTGTTTCTTTAATTACTGTCAAAGTCCAAATATATCAACCTTAATCACTGTTATACAGCAACAGTAAAGTAGAGAGTTATCACTAGGCCTATAATATTTAGATTACTGTCGTCTTATGCAGTAACGGAACCATGATTCGCTGATACTATTAGGATTATATCTGAGAACATTTTAGGGACGAATTAATCTTCAATCACTGTTGTAAGATAATAGTAATAAGTTTTACCACAGGCTAGACCTATACCCCAACCTTTTTGAGAGTGCGAACCAGACATCTATGCAGTGCCTTGGAGGAGGGCCATAATATCAAATTTAATAAAAGGATCGCTCAACGCCTTCAACTAGGTAACAATTGTTAGATAATCAGTGTCCAGGCGACCGGAATGACATCCTTCGCGGGCTGGATGTGGCCCACGGGCCGGAAGTTGCCGACCCCTGACATAGAGGCTGCAGTCTCTTATAAAGTTAACATCTACAGAAAACTTGCGGATGTCTTACGTGCTTACGATCTAACTGATACATACATACATACGTACATACATACTTCAGAACTGACTGACTGAACAGTTTTAATGACATTCCTTGTCATTCTACAATACAAAGACTGTTTTGTGGTCTGTAAAAGACTTCGAACTCTTTTAAAAGAGAGAGAAAGTGATTACAAGTTTTACTTGTATAAATTTAAAACGCTAGATACTCAGATACCCATTACGAACATTCATCCAGTCTTTTTCATAAGCTTAAAACCTCCAGGCTGAAAAACGCATAAACCTGTAAGTTACTTTAGCTCATTTTACGAAATACTTTTTGTCTGGAAATACTGCTCTCTAGCAAAGATTTATTCACAATCTTTATTTCAGTAACCAACTCCAGGGGGGTTAGTGTACTTTTATTCGTCAATATTTGTTTCTACTTCTTTATGTTTTTTTTTCCCCGTTTATGTGACTTTTCCACTTATTTGATTCCATTCTGATGTGTGTGCATTTATCTTCTGATAAATTATTCTCATTCAAGAACCTCGTGAAAAATGAGAAGAAGAATGATTCCACATGCTATGAAGCAAGAAAAAAGTGTAGTAATAGCTTCTATGATTTGAATAATAACTTTCATATAAAAACCAGGATGAATTTTACCCATTTTTAAGTATAAAGCGCCTTCATCGTTATGACATCTTTTCTTATAATTCGTTGTAAGAGCAGAAAAATAAAAAATGTAAAAAATTTTTAAAACATGCTTTTATTAAAATGCACGAAAAAGTGAAAAATAATTTTTTGAGACACACCAGGATTTTCTTACAATTAACCATGGCTACATAAAATAAAAGCGTGAGCGCCAAACAAGGAAGGAAATGCTACAAGAAGTTTTTTTTTTATTTCTTGTAGCATTTCCTTCCATGTTTGGGGCCCACGCTTTTCCTTTTGTCAGTTCCTCATTGGACGGGTCGATATCGTACTCGAACCCGCGTTCGACTCGCCGGCCGGCCAATAAAGAATTAGAGAATTAGAGGAATCATTTATTTCTGGTGATAGAAATTCATTTCTCGGTATAATGTGGTTCGGATTCCACAATAAGCTTTAGGTCCCGTTGCTAGGTAACCAGTTGGTTCTTAGTCGCGTAAAATAAGTCTAATCCTTCGGACCAGCCCTAGGAGAGCTGTTAATCAGCTCAGTGGTCTGGTTAAACTAAGGTATACTTAACTTCTTCCTTTTGTAGACATGATTAATTGTAAGAAAATCCTGGTGTGTCTCAAAAAATTATTATTTTTTTTTTTACTTTTTAATACATTTTAATGAAAGCGTTTTAAAAAATTTTTTTACATTTTTCCTATTTTATACTTTTTACAGAAATTGTAACCGATTTATAATTGTCGTTAACGAAATTGATGTGTAAAAAGCTACAATAATGTAAATGAGTCTATATTTTTCCAAAATACAAGGGTTAAAAAAGGGGGAGCTTTCGACCGTTTGCTCAACGGTCTTCATGCCAACTGAATAAAAATACGTTTTTCTTAAAATGACATATTTCTTTTTTTTATTTTTTTGTAACAATCCAGGAAGCCATAGGACAATATTTCGGCGTGAATATAGCGGTCCTGTAATGGCTGTTTCCCCGTATCTGTGTGCCAACCTTTGCGATCTTCTTAACGGCTGTCTCTCGGTCGTACGGTGTTCATTACTAGTGACTACTGTAGGTGAATCGTGGGTGGTGAACGACTTTCAGCATCGGTGCCTGTTGTTTCTGCGACAACCTGTGCGGGGAGAGATGAGTGAGACATTATCTGGGGCCTCGAGAAACCGCTCGAAATTTAAATTTATGGAATGACAGACTAGCCTGTCTGTATGTCAGTCCTCCTGCGTAAAGGCTTTATTACCATCTAATGCGTTATCAAAGCCCCCTCCACTGCTCTTCTAAGGCCTACCTGACTACTTCTATATATAGTTCTAGCTCCCTCTCAATCCGTACCGTGATTATTCTACCAACAATGTTTAGCAATAACGCTGTTTTGAGCGTAGTCCCTAACCACTTTTTTATGTTCTTGAAATCTAATGTCCTTCCCACTACCTGTCTCCCCGAGATAAAACAAATTACAGAGCTTGCATTTTATACAATATACTCTTGTCTCTCTTGTTGTTACCATCACTAGCAATTCTGCGGCTATTATTGACTGAATTTTCGTATGTGAAAGCTACTTTAACATTATCTGTACTGTACTATTGATTAACTTGGCTGTGGATTTTAAATTCTCATAATGTGGGAGCGTTATGTATCTCTTGCCGTGATCAATCTGCTTGTGTGAAGGGTTGTATGTTTTTCTTAGCCTTAGACAAAGCATCTTGAATAAAATGGTCAGGATAACTCAACTTACTAAAAGTATTTCGAATATGGGCAATTTCATCTAAATATTGTGGGTCACAAACTTTAAGAGCCCTGACACCTATATTAACAAAGATATTTTTCTTTATCTGAATGCTGTGGTAAGAATAAAGATGAACATATAATTCTGCGTTAGTCGGCTTACGGTAAACTGAGAATTCAAACTTCCTTGTGTTTGGACAAGGACACGAAAAAAAATGCTAATTTACGCTCTGATTCCTTTTCATATGTGAACTTGGTTTGTTGCATCTGACTGTTAACCAATTCTACTAGTTCATTGAATAAACCGTCATCATGACTGAAAAGAATGAAAATATCGTCCACATAGCGGACCCAAAATATTGGTTTAAACCGAGACAGGCAAGAACTCGGAATAGTCTCCTCACCGAACTCCATGCAGATATTAGCCAGAACAGGTGAGAGAGTGGATCTCATTGCTGCTCCAGATCTTTGATAAATATACATTTGTAACACATTACATGACAACAAAGCCTTTACGGAGGAGGACAGACATACACACAGGCTAGTCTCTCATTCCATAAATTTAAATTTCAAGCAGTTTCTCGAGGCCCCTGATACTGTGTCTCCCTCATCTCTCGCCGCACAGGTTGTCGAAGTGGCAGTTGTCGCAGAAACAACAGGAGGCACCGATGCTGAAAGTCGTTCACCACCCACGAATCACCTAGTCACTAGTAATGAGCACCGTACGACCAAGAGACAGCCTTTAAGATCGCAAAGGTTGGCTCACAAGATACAAGGAAACAGCCTTTACATGACTGCTATATTCACGCCGGAATATTGTTCTATGGTTTCCTGGACTGTCATAAAAAAAATTCAATTTGCCTTTTTAAGAAAAACATGTATTTTTATTCAGTTGGCTGAAGAGGACCGTTATGCTAACGGTCGAAAGCTACCCCTTTTTTAACCCTCTTTTGTATTTTGGATAAATACAGTCTCTCATTTACATTGTACATTGTTGTGGCTTTTTACTCATTTTCGGTCACAATATAGTGATGCACCATAGATAACGAAATTTATATCCGTTTATGGAGGAGGGGGAGTAGGAAGGTGAGGGGGGGGAAGGGGAAGGGAGGGAATATGGAAGGTGAGAGGAGGGGGGAGGAGAATGGAAGGGAGGGGAGGAGACAGGGGATAGGAGGAAAATGGGAGGGGATGAAGAAAGAAGAGGGGAGAAGTGGAGGAGGGGGGAGGGTAGTGGAGGGAAGGGAAAGGGGAAGTGGCAGGGGAGGGGAATGGGAGGGGAGGTGGAAGGGGAAGTTGAGGGGGATGGAAGAGGGAATGGGAGGGGGAGGACACACCAATATTAGCATTTGATCATGTTTGCTCCCAAAAAATATAAAGTAAAGACAAAAATTAATCCCGTTACTTAGTCATATACAGACAAAGTAATGCATGAAACTATATGTGCTGAAAAAATTTCAAACGGACGAGTGAATAATTATCAGAAAAAATTCATGCAGATGACTGAATAATTATCAGAAAAAAATTCATAAAGCGAGTGAATAATTATCAGAAAAAAATTCGCACGGATGAGTGGATAATTATTAGAAAAAAATCATACAGGTGATTGAATAATTATCAGATAAAATTTCATACAGACGAGTAAAAATATCAGAAAAACTCATAAAGGAGAGTCAATAATTATCAGAAAAAATTCATAAAGCGGGTGAATAATTATCAGAAAAAAATTCATAAAGGCGATAAATAATCATCAGAAAAAAATTCACACAGGTGAGTAGATAAAAAAAATCATACAGGTGATTGAATAATTATCAGATAAAATTTCATACAGGCGAATAAAAAGTTATCAGAAAAACTCATAAAGGAGAGTGAATAATTATAAGTAAAAAAATTCATAAAGGCGAGTAAATAATACATTAAGAAAAAAAATTCACACAGGTGAGGGAGCAATTAGAAAAAATCATACAGGTGATTGAATAATTATCAGATAAAATTTCATACGGACGAGTGAATAATTATCAGAAAAAATTCATATAGGAGAGTGAATAATTATCAGAAAAAATTCATACAGGCCAGTGAATGATTATCAGAAAATTCATAAAAGTTAATAATTATCAGAAAAAATTCGTAAATGCAAGTGAATAATTATCAGAAAAATTTCATACAGGCAAGTGAATAATTATCAGAACAAAATTTCGTACAGGCGAGTGAACAGTTATCAGAAAAAAATTCTTAAAGGCGAGTAAGTAATTATCAGAAAAAAATTTCATACAAGCGAGTGAACAATTATCAGAAAAAATGCATACAGGCAAGTGAATAATTATCATAAAAATTTCATAAAGGCGAGTGAATAATTACCAGAAAAAATTCATACAGGTGAGTGAATAATCAGAAAAAAAAATTCATAAAGGCGAGTGAATAACTATCAGGAATGATGACTAATTATCTATGATAATTCTCAGCTCCTCACAGCCGAGTGGTATCATTGAGAGTCACGCATAAACACTTGACTCTGTTTTAAGACGCGCCATTACATTAGCGAGTGACGTCACTGAAAGCAAACGCTTGCTTGAAGTTGGATAGAGCAGAGACAGCCGATCATTCAGAAAGAACTGAAGAAAAAAAACTGGAGAAATTAATATTTTTTATTGGTCATTTAGGGATGTAACTTTCGTAATATGGTTATACGAACGCCACCATCGCGCATTATTTTCATGGTGCGCACACAACTCGAGTGCCCCGAGTGATAATTAATTATTTATGCTGATATATTAGGTAGACTAATTAAGTTTTATAGCATTATTAATTCATTAAATACATTAAAGGTATCAATGAAATTGCAGCTAAAGAAATGTATAAGAAAAAAACTTAAATCATTAACGAAGGTACAGTCCATAGTATTTTACCTGAATTAAGAAGACACATCTTTTAAGAAAGTCTGCTTTATATATTCCCAGAGAGCAACAATCGCATTTGCTTAGCCTTCGCAAATGATCAAGTAGCTCCCGGGAGTAACATCCAAAAAAATGGCCGCACTTTTGTTTGGGCGTCAATAACGATAGTTGCATTATCTGCCTGAATGGACTTCAGTACCTGTATATCGATTGATTACAGGTACTTAAGGGCATATTAAAGTATATTATACACATGGATAAAGATAAATTCATTTCTTACAAACATTACAAGAACATGTTATCTCAAAAGTAATGCACTCTTGTGAACAAATGTCCCAAGAATAAAAAAAAAATGAAGGAGATTCGAATCTTTTTCTTCAGTTATGGCCCATGAATCCATTAAGGGAGCTGACGTCACCCTGGTGGCCTGAAAGGAAACTACACCCAATAACCAAGGATGATGGATTAGTCAGCGGGCATTCGCGGCTGAAGGAGAAGTAACGCAGCTTAAAATTATTCTATTTTTTCCTTAGGGGCATTAAACCGAAGGTAATGTTTCCCGAAGAAAGGCTCTTGAGAGCCTTTTGAAGCAGATGGTGCACTTTCTCGCGCCATTAAAATGATACAGTTTTGTTTAGTCATATGAGTCTAAATGAAGGTTAAGGAAAATTAGCTCGCTCTCTCTCTCTCTCTCTCTCTCTCTCTCTCTCTCTCTCTCTCTCTCTCTCTCTCTCTCTCTCTCTCTCTCTCAGATGTGCGCTTGCTTGAAACTCTGTGTAAATCCAAATATCTAGTGCTTGTTTTTTTTTCAGTTTTTAGTTCTGCTATTTAAATCATTATTAATGTGCAATTTGGGTTTTATCCCAATTCTTCTTAGTTATGGACTTAACACTAGGCTAAGCATTTAAACATTATCTATCAAATTATCCCCATTTAATTCAGTATTTCACGAAAACTGATGTGACTACCCGTAGGTATCAACGTGTGACATGGTGAAAAAAAATGAACTGTTATGCACAAAAGGAACAACAAAAAAACGAATAATAATGGAACTATAAATTTTCTACATAAAATACAAACTGTGAAACGCGGTACTTAGATGAGCAGCATCTACTCATTAAAAATTCCCATTAAATCCACTTCTCTTTCCTAAACCATTAAGAATGTCCCATTATTCCTCAAAAACAAAGGCGGTTTGAAACCAT
>NC_089744.1:26510000-26542500 GCF_040412425.1 Macrobrachium rosenbergii | reverse complement strand
CTTTTCCTTGCCGTTACCATTCTTAAAGGCTACTTTTTCCTTGCTGTGATGGTTCGATAACTTTTACCATAAAGAAATTATTTTTATAAATACTTGAAAACAATTTGTACTTAGGGAAAGGTTTAAATGATGTAGCACCTTACCAAATGAATAATTTGAGAGCATAGGTCTAGCCTAAGCTACCAAATTTCATTTGTTGTTGTTACCAATCTATGATACATTTGGTTCGATGAAAACACACATTAAGGCAAAGTTTGTTACACAAAAAATACGAATATTATCCATTATTCACTTCGATTAGAGTAATGGAAGTTATTTTCTACGATTTGGTTAAGTCGTCCCAAAATACTTTCACAGCAACGTTTAAAAGACGAGACTTGACAAAACCAGTAACCTACACTTCTGCCTACTCCTAAGCCTTTTCAATAACGGACAAGCTCGTTTTTACTTTATATGATGTAGCATATATAAGATGAATGAAGATGCGATTTCAAAACTAGAGTCGTCATTGCCCTTAAGTGCCACAAAAATATGTTGCAAGTATGACATGTTGACACAGAAAGGATTTGCTACAAATGAAGAAAACCAGCTGTTTTAACCTAGAATCGAATAACAGAAGTTATTTTCTACCTTTTCTTTACCATTTACGTCGTCCTGAAAAGCTCTCCCCACGTGTAACATTTTCGGAATTTCGTTGAGAAACCAAGTATGGCGATATGCATTTTGTTGAACAACTCTAACACTACCCTTGATGTCTAAAACTGGAAAAGTGATGGCATAGACCGTATCATACAAGCCTACATACATACTGCAGATATTTCTTAATAACTGACAAAATACAGTAGGCGTCCTCATGCATCACCTTAACATGCTTAAAGGACGAGACTGGTTGACACATCTGTGATAGTGTTATACCCATAGCCCTACGTGCAACTAAGCATTTTTAATAACCATCAAGATCATTCTTACTTTATATCATGTGGCATGTACATATTAATGATATTCTGATATCAAAATTAAATTGCCACTACATTTATGTGCCAGGATATGCTGAACATATGAGACACGTTAAAGAGAGAAAGCGGATCTACTGCTATGACAATATATATCTGACTAAAAGCACAATATTAAAGATATATATAAATTCTATTATAATTCGTTTACCTGTGAAATGTTATCCCATTTTCTTTTGACTTATTTTTCCTATTTGGCAACTGTAAGCCGCGCATCGTACCATTATTACGATTAGGATAAAAAAAAAATCACAATCGCACTTAGCCCCTCTGCAATTTGCGCGGTTACCAGATCTTTAAATATGGCATCATGGCCGCAAGGCTCTGCAACGCTGCCATGGTGGAAGACCACCGAAATACGAAATGCTGGTTACACAGACCGAAGTCTAATAAAAGACTTTGATACAGACAGCATCTCCTGATATTTACCCTCTATGGATCTAACACTTTTCATCCTTTTTATTTATCTGAATTGTGTGATTCTGACATTCTTATTTATTTGTTTCTATATTTTTGTTGTTGCAATTATGATTTGGAGAGGCTTTTTTTTATTACTTACATGGTTTTATGTCCGATCTTTATTGTGCAATCTATTTTTACATGTTTGTATTTAACTTGACTTCTTCATCTGTGTCTGTCGCCAAATCTTGTAACTCAATTTTCGACCTGTTCCCTTCGTCCGGTGAACTAGAAATTTTGCATGGTTACTCAATCCCGGTGACAATACAACCTAACATGATCCCCTTCCCTCCCCCTCCCCCTTCCGAAGCATACGATCAAGTGTTAACTTAGCAGTGTCTCCTCCTCCCCTTCCCTCTTCTATCCCCTCTCCCCCTTCTGGAGCACATGATCAAGTGTTAATTTAGCCCTGTCTTCCCCCCCTCCTTCCCTCTCTCCTCCCCTTCCATCTTCCATCCCTCTCCACTTCCACCTTCCCTCCCCTCCCCCTTCCGAGGCGTATAATCAAGTGTTAATTTAACAGTGCCCTCCTCCCTTCCCTTCCCATTTTCCAGAGCACACGAGTGTTAATTCAGCAGTGTCATCCCCCTCCCCCTTCTGGAGCACATGATCAAGTGTTAATTTAGCCTTGTCCTTCCCCTCCCCTTCCCTCTTCCATCCCATCCACTTCCACCTTCCCTCCCCTTTTCCCTTCCACTCCCCCTCCCCTTCCAGAGCACATGATCAAATGTTAATTTAACTGTGTCCTCCCCCTCCCCTTCCCTCTTCCATCCCACTTCCCTCTCCCCCTTCCAGAACACACTATCAAGTGTTAATTTAGCTGTGTCCTCCCTTCCCCCATCCCCTCCAACTTCCCTCTTCCATCCCCTCCAACTTCCCTCTTCCATCCCCTCCACCGTCCCTCTTCCATCCCCTCCCCATTCTGGTGCACAATCTCAAGTGTTAATTTAGCCTTGTCCTCACCCTCCCCTTCACTTCCATCCCCCTCCACTTCCACCTAGCCTCCCCCTTCGAGAGCACACAATCAATTGTTAATTGAGTTGTGTCCTTCCCCCCTCCCCTTCCCTCTTCCATCCCCCTTCCCCCTCTCCCTTCCGAAGCATGCAATCAAATGTTAATTTAGCTGTGTCCTCCTTCCCTTCCCTCTTCCAGGCTCTTGACCACTCCCCAGGTGTTCACGAGGGTGTTCCCTCTTGTGTCAGCTTGGGCCCATTCACACAGGATACATCTACTGAGGGATCGCGGCGACTGGCTGGTCCTGAGCTCACAGTTGCTAAAGGACAGGGCTCGGCTCCTCAGGCTTTGCCGTCATCTTGGGATTGTGGTAAACCTCAAAAAGTCAGATCTCAACCCAAACCAGGCATGCTGGTAGATATGGTAGCAGCGAAAGTATTTCGCTTGGACTCTCATATCAGCAAGTTCAGGAAGGAAGCACAACTACAGGAACAGCTAGCTCGGCGATGGAAAGTCATCATTGGTCACCTGTCGCCACTGGAGAAGCTGGTCCCTCATGGGCGTCTTCACCTGAGGTCTCTACAGTGGAGACTAAAGGAGTATTGGTTCCAGTCCCGAGACCCCCAGTCCTTTCTCATCCCTCTTTCCAAGGAGGTGAGAGAGGACCTTCGCTGGTGGATGGACGACAGGAACCTCTTGATAGGAGTGTCCCTTACATATTTCCCCTCCAGACAAGCTGCTTTTCTCAGATGCATCGACCAAGGAATGGGGCGCACACCTGGAGGAGTTGCTGATTTCGGGAGTGTGGCACCAAGATGACAAGCACCTTCACATCAACACCCTGGAACTCAAGACAGCCTTCCTGGCTCTCCAAGAGTTCCGGGATTGAATGATGGGACACTTCGTGGTACTGATGAGCGACAATACCACGGTAGTGGCATATGTCAACAAGCAGGGGGGTCTAGTGTCCCTCCCGCTCCACCAGTTGATGATGCAGGTGCACAAGTGGGCACTGGCTCACTCGGTAGAGCTGTCAGCCAGTTACATTCCAGGCAAGAGGAATGTAGTGGCAGACAAGCTCAGTCACCAGAATCAGGTGATCGAAACAGAATGGTCCCTTCACCCAGAAGTTGTGGAAGAGCTGTTCGACCTATGGGGGCGCCCAGTCATTGATCTGTTTGCCATCTGGCACAACAGAAAACTCCAGGTCTTCTGTTCAGTCATGCCGGACCCATGGGCCGTTGCGGAGGATGTGTTCCAGCACCCGTGGGACAACCTTGACGTCTACGCCTTTCCTCCATTCTGTCTGATTCGCAGAGTGATCAACCAGGCGATGGTCACTCCGAATCTCAGAATGATTCTGGTGGGGGTATCCCAACCTGCTAGCCCTCCTTTCCTAGGTGCCGAGAGAGATCCCCCCTGGTCCAACCTGCTGTGTCAACCCCACGTAGAGCAGTATCACCTGGCAGTGCAGTCCGTGTCTTCATAGCTGGAGGTTATCCACCATCTCCTGTGAGCAAGAGGCTTTTCGCGTTGAGCAGCAACAGAGATGGCCAAGTACTTCAGACGATCCTCTGCAGCGGTATACCAGGGAAAGTGGTTCGTCTTCTGTGGTTGGTGTCGTGGACTGGATATCTCTCCGGTTGGAGATACTGTTCAGCAGGTCACGGACTTCCTCGTCTTCCTTCGCCAAGAGCAGCTTCTCTCCTTTTCAGCTGTAAAAGGCTATCAAGCCACATTTGGCATAGTCTTGCAGCTGAAAGGAGTAGATATTTCCTCTTCTTTCGAGATTTCCCTACTGATGAGAAGCTTCGAAAGGTCTTGCCCACCCAGGGATCTCAGGCCCCCTGCGTGGGATGTGACTCTTGTTCTGAGCCTAACTCGTGCACCGTACGAGCCTTTATGAGAGTAGTCAGACAGGGATCTGACCCTCAAGACTGTCTTCTTGCTTGCCCTGGCATCGGCGAAGAGAGCTGGCAAACTTCAAGGGCTTTCCTTTGGTGTTAAACACTCGAGGGGATGGGGATCAGTTACGCTCTACTTCGTCCTGGATTTCGTGGCAAAGACTCAGAATCCTTCGGTCCCTGACGCTCGGTTCAAGTCTTTCACAATCCCCTCCCTAGAGGACTTTGTTGGTAATGAACCAGATGAGATGCTTCTGTGTCCTGTTAGAGTGCTGCAGCGCTATCTGAAGAGGACTCGACGTCTCCGGCCTGAGTGTCGACGACTCTTCGTTAGTGCTGGCTTGACCAAGAATGAAGTATGAAGTACCCAAGAACATGATCTCTTTCTGGCTTAGTGAGACGATAAGGAGAGTGTATTTTGCTGCTGGAGAAAACGACACCAGTATGCTTCGTCTGAGAGCTCACGAAGTCCGCAGCATTAGTCCATCCCTTGCATTCTGGAAGAACCTGTCAGTTCCACAGGTTTTGAAGGCAGGCGTGTGGTCCCAACAGACCACCTTTACTTCCTTCTACCTTCGGGATGTAGCACACAAGTCCTTGGACACTTTCTCCTTGCGTCCCGTGGTGACTGCTCAACAAGTTGTGTGGCTTACCCGGCTCCTCTAACAGGACAGGTTGCATCTCACCTAAGATGTATGGTTGTGACTGGTCTCTCTTCCTTCTCCTCATCTCAGCTCTCATCCCACAGGCAGGGAGCGGACGTGCTGTTAAATGCTGGGTCTCGCGGTTGATGTAGGTAAGCACTCAACCAGAGCTTCCGTCCTATTTCCGTTCAGGATTATAGAAGCAACCCCACGTCTTCCCCTTGCAAGGGGGCGGGAGCCAAGGAGACCATTAAGACAAACCCAATCATTGTGATTGCCTTAATGTTATCGACTCCAAGTTCTTCCTAGCCTACTTTGCATAAACTGACGCTTCCTCTTTCATGCAAAGGGACCCAGAAGTCTGACAGTTGGTCTCGCATTTCTTACAACCCGATCATTTTGTCAGAGGCTGTTTTCCTTTCCTCACTCTATCTACCATGAAGGGAAGACAAGGTGTGGTGAACTCCAGTCAGTTCATAGAGATTCACTCAGATTCCTTCCTCCAACCAGTGAGTCTTCCTAATGTAAAGGACTGATGGTTTGTATATCGTGTTGGAACAAATCACAGTTTTTTAAAGTAAATTGTATTTTTCCTAACTATACAAACCTGAGGTCCTTGACATTACATTTCATGCCCAGCTCATGCCACCCCTCAGTTTGAAAACTGGGCCAAAAGGCAAATTGGAATGTTTACATCTGGGCAGGCAGTACTCCTGCCTCCTGGACTGCAGTTAACTGCCTAACCACCTTGTTCAAAAGTTCAACGGCTGTTTCCCGCTCCGCTGAAAGTAATTCCTAATGTAAAGGACCTCAGGTTTGTGTAGTTAGGAAAAATACAATTTACTTTAAAAAACTGTAATTTTTCCTCTGTCACGTCTGTCTGATAATGTACCTTCATATATAATCTATACATACAGATTTCCTTTCTAAGGGCACATGGGCTTTTGCATGCACTGTATTTGCATCCAAATGTGAAGAAGTACTGTAGCTCACCTAATCACTTCATGTAACCAAAAGGAGATGGTAATCTTGGACACTTCTTTCTTGTTCCGGCATGTGCTAACGAAAAGTCTTTGACATTCAGCTCTGAGGTGTAGAGTTCTTTTCAGACAGTTACGCAGTACCCTGACAGGACATAAAAGTAATTTGTCTGGGTCGTTACCAACAAAATCTCCAAGGGAGGGGATTGAGGAAGACTCAAACCTGTCATCGTGAACCAAGGGATTCTGAGTCTTGGTTACGAATTCCAGGACAAATTCGAAGGCTAAGGACCCCCAACCCCTAATGTGTCTAACATTAAAAGAGTGCGAAGTTCACCTACTCTCTTTGTTGAACCCAAGGCCAATAAGAAGACTATTTTGAGGGTTAAATTTCTGTTTGATGAACCCCGTAAGGTTTCATATGGAGCACAAGTGAGACCGCTAAGTACGTACCAGGGCAAATCCCAATTAGGAGGCCTAAGATCTCTCAGGTAACAGGACTGTTCAAAACTTTTGAGAAGAACAGAGATTTCCCAAGATGAGGAAAGGTCTACACCTCTCATATTCAGAATTAAACCTAGAGCAGCTCTATAGCCCTTGATGGATAACACAGAAAATAGCTTCTCCCTACACAGAAATACGAGGAAGTCCGCTACTTGTTGAATATAAGTTCCGACTGGAGAGACACCCAGTGGACGACACCAATCACAGTAGATGGCCCATTTTCCCTGGTACAAGGCTGTAGAAGATCTTCTGAGATAACCAGACGCCTCCATAGCTGCTCTGCTAGAAAAGCCTCTTGCTTGCAGGAGATACTGGATAGTCTGCAGCTGTGAAGAGACAGGGACCCTACTGATTGGTGGAACCTCTCAATGTGTGACTGGCAAAGAAGGTTGTGCCAGGGGGAAATCTCCCTCAGTGCCTCAGTCAGCAGAGCTAAAAGATCGGGGTATCATTCTGTGTGTGGCCACACAGGAGCCACCAGAGTCATTCTGAGATTCTGAAAAGTCATTACTTTGTTGATCACTTGACAGATCAGACAAAAGGGGGAAAAGGCGTAAACATCCAGGTTGTCCCAAAGATGTTGCAGGGCGTCTTCTGCCGCAACCCATGGATCTGGAACGAGCAAACAAAATACCTCTAGTTTTTTGTTGTACAGTATCTGTTCACAAAGAGATCTACTGTTGGCCTTTCCCACAGATGGAACAACCTTTCCGCTACTTCCCGATGAAAAGATCATTCTGTGGTCTCTTCATTGGCATCTCAGCTTGTCTGCCACAACATTCTTCTTGCCTGGAATGTATCTGGCTGAGAGATCCACTGAGTGAGTCAACGCCCACTAGTGTAATTGCACTGTCAATTCGTGAAGATGACGGAACACTAGCTCCCCGTTTGTTGACATATGCCACCACTGTGGTTTTGTCAGACATGAGAACTACGGAGTGCCCCATCACCCTTTCCTGAAATTCCTGAGGGACTAGGAAGGCTGTTTTTAGCTCCAGAATGTTGATGTGAAGCTTTCTGTCTTGGTAATCCCACACTCCTGAAGTGTGCTCCCCAACTCTCGTTTGAGGCATCTGAGAACAGAAGAAACTCCGGAGGGGGAAAGTAAAGGGACACTCCTATGGTCAGGTTCCTGTCCTCCACCCACCAAGCTAGGTCCTGTCTCACTTCTTTCAGAAGGGAGAACCCTTTGAAGGGGACCAAAACTCTTTCAATCTCCACTAAGGGATCTAAGGTGGAGACGTCCATGAGGGACCAGTTTTTCCAGGGATGACAGGTAGCGAGAACGACCTGCCACTGACATGCTGGTTGCTTTTGCCTGGAGAGGAAGGACTGAACGACAGTCCTGAACTTGTCGATGTGCTGGTCTGATGGGAAGACCCTCAACTCTGTCATCGTCTATAAGCATGCTCAGGTAAAGTACCCTTTGGCTGGGCATGAGATCTGACTTCTCCAAATTTATCACTATGCCTAAGCTGTGACAAAATTGGAGAAGACAGTCCCTGTCTCGGATTAACTTTACCCAAGAACTTGCTAGAACTAGCCAGTTATCAAGGCATCTCAGGATTCATATCCTGTGAGAATGAGCCCAAGTCGAGACATGGGTGAACATTACTGTGAATACCTGTGGGGCAGTTGAAAGGCCAAAGCATAGTACCTTGAATTGGTAACCTCTCTCTCCCAGATTGAAGCGATAGAACTTCTGAGACGGTTGGTTGACTGGAATTGGGAAGTATGCATCCTTCCGGTCTATTGTGAGCATGAAGTCGTTCTTTCTGATGTGCTGCTAGAACTGTGCGAGGAGTTTCCATCTTGAACTGAGTCTTTCTGATGAAAAGGTTGAGAGTCGTCAAGTCTATGACTGGTCTCCAATCACCCAATGCTTTTGGAACCAGAAAGACATGGTGGCATTATTTTCTTTACTTCCTCTTGGAGAGCTAGATATCCCACCCATAGAATATCTACTAACCCAGGTTTCTGCTCCCTACTACTGCTAAGTTGCCCAGTGGCCCACCAGGCAACCCCCACCGATGGCAGCGAGTGGGGAGGGGCACCACTTCTATCGTCATCCTCCCCTAGCCCTGCGCCTGCCTCATCTCCTGGGTCTGGAAGAACGGGGTTAAAAGGGCCTCTGCTGAGGAATTTTCTTAGTCGGAGACGGGCAAAGGTTGGTGGACCTACGAAGGCACGTCAAGCCTTGAGGTCTTTTAGGTGAAGTGTACAAAGAAGTTTGAGGTCTGGGTTTAGGAATGGTAGCACAAGAAGGACCAGATGTTTTAGAGATGGCTTGTTGCACAAGACAGTTATTGTTGTCCGCTCTTCGTCTGTCAACTGCCACATCCACTTGGTCCTTAGGAAACAGAGACGAGGAACTTAGGATATCTCCATTTCTCAAAGCTGAGATGGAATCAGTGACAACAAATCTGGAGACCTTGGAGAGGGCAGAATCTCTCCTTTTTTTAGTAACCAACTGGCCCACATATTTGCTGTTAAATGAGCCAAGTAAGAAAGTCTTTCCACCAGACTGCAACAGTCTAATGAAGGCAGCACCCTCCTCACTGTTGCCCACAGAGGTGGAAGAGATTTTGCCCACTGCTCCTGACCATAAATCAAGCCATGAAACAGCCTGAAACGCTGTAGAGGTGGTATTCTCCATAGTAGCCAGCTCTTGGTGTGAGAAAGAGGTGCCCTCCATCTTAAACTGGTCTAAATATAGGCCTGGGCCTAGACAAACCAGGTCCGGATCCACTGTCTATGTTAGAGGTAACATAGAAACGTTTATGCTGTGGGAGTGGTGGAGGTAGCAGTGAATTGTCCCATCCAGAGACGAGAGAATTCACCTGGTTGAGAATGAAGTCGGTATGTCTACAGCATGGCAACCCCAAAGATGCCTTTGTTTCTTTCTTTGGCCCAAGTAGGGCTTCTTGACCAACAAATGAGTTCAACGGCTTCTGCGTAGGTTGTCACAAATTCCTGGTTATCTACATAAACAGGGAGAGGACCTTCTACTTCTGTGCCACGGAGTGTTTGTCTGCTAAAGCAGGAGCAGGTTCAACTTGGATGTATCTGGATGAATGAGGAACAGCTGCAAGAGAAGGGGAGTCAAAATCTGAAGAGGGCCTATGAATCTTCTTGCTTGGAGGAGCAATGAAGCCCATCTTCTTCCAACGTCTGACAGGCATGGAACGAACAGACGACAAGAAAGAGGAGGAAGACGAGGATGGAGATCTACATCATCTTTTCTTCAATTTCTGCAACTCAGTAGAGCCATATTTCTTCAGAAAAACACCTTCGACTCTATCAAAGAAGGCTTGAACGAAAGAGTCAGGAGCAGCAGACGTAGAAGGTCCAGGAAGGGAAGTTGATGGAAGTGGCACAGCTGATGACGGAACGGTGTATGGCGCAGGGAGAGCAGCCGTGGAAACTTGGGATGACGTCTCAGAAGCTGCAGATCTAGAAACCGTCATAGTGGTACACACGGGTGCGGTAAGACATGAAGTGGGACAGTAAGCCCCAAAGGTTGGCACTCCTGGTAGGCCTAAAGATGCCCAACATTCGGGAAGCTTCTGTGCATCCATACCTGAAAAGACTGTACAAGAGGGAGCTGCCTCTGCCCTCACAGAGGAGGGGTGGGGAATTCCCCCCGCCCAAAAACAGGGGCAGCAACATCAATTACAAGATCTCCCTAAATCACAATTTTACATATGTAACTTACCAAATAATTACATAGCTATTGTTTCTACTTTATGCAGCAGCTCAAAATTTAAAATTCACAGTAGCGCTTGTTTGTTTAAGGTGTAGTTATACTGCCCCACCCACTTTCGGGGAAGGATAGGCACAACACAGCTAAAGAGCTCAGTTCATTTCTGCTGGCTGATGATTGAACTCATAAGCGGCTCTGAATTTCTTCTTTTTCACTGGATGGTTGCCGTTATCCTTCATTTGGTGAAGTACTTTGTTCTTTTTGGTAGTGCAGTCCTGACTTCTCTTTTGTGAATTCCCAATTTTGACTTATTAATCATGTCAGATTCTAGCCTTTCTAGTATAAGGTATTGTAGTAAGGGCTGTAAGAATAGGTTGACTTCAGCCAAATATGACAATCATACTGTTTGTAGTTCATGCACAGAACAAGATTGCTCTCCCAAACTTTGCTGTGATGAGTGTAAAGACTGGGAAATGGGAAGTGGAAGACTATGCATACTTAGACAAATTACAGTGAAGCCCCCGTATTCGCGTTGTCAACGTTTGCAGACTCACACATTCGCGGGTTTCTCTGTGGAACATATCTAGCCATCATTCGCGGAAAATTCGCCGATTCACGGTATTTTTCACTGAGAAATATTCACTAATTACTGTATTTTCATATAATTTTCATGAATAAATGCACTTTTTGTGATAAAACTATTAAAATATTCAGGTATAAGCATTTTTACAGGGGTTTTCTGTGTTTAAGCTATCAAAATGGGCAGTTCTAAGGGTTTTTGGAGGGGTTTTAAGCATTCGCGGATTTGACCCATTCGCGGGGGGGTGTGGGACGCATCCCCCGCGAATACGGGGGGTTCACTGTACAGCGTGACAGAATTAGGAAAGTGAGTGCTAGGGCTAAAGCGAAGGCTTCTGCTAGTCAGGCTTTGTCTCTGGGGGTTGATGTGATTCCTTTACCTATTCCTCTAACACCTAGAACTGCATTTTCCCCTATCTCAAGTCCTCTGACTTTCCCTGCAACTCCGATCCCTGGCTCTCATTCCTCTGATCCCAATGCCATTGCCAGCCTATAAGCATGTGTGGACAAGAAATTTGATTTATTAGTGAACACAGTTTCCCAAATTGGGAATTCAGTGCGTGTCGTCATCGACAAATTCAACAGTGTAAGTTCAGTGTCAGTGGAGGGGGCGATTACTCTTCCCCGATGCTCCTAGACCAAGTTCCCTGCTAAACTCCCCTTGCTCACCTGGGAGGAAGCAAACTGGCAGTCCAAGGGAGGTCGGTGAGGTTTGCCCACAAGTAGTCGTCGCCTAGTCCAAGCCTGTACTGTAGTCCGCCCATCCCAGGTCTCAGAGGATCGACATTGGAATGGCATCTGAATGGACGTACATGCATTATCTTCTAGTGACTTGGACTCTGGTGCTCATAAGCGCAGTCGGCGATTTGCCAGTGTTTCAAGTCCGTTGAAAAGGTCTGGCACCCCGGTGGAAGAGGACGTTCCCCCGTCTCGTATGCGAGCATTGGATGGGGCTCGTAGTCCTCAGCCCTTCTGTAGTTTTTGAGGGTCTCCTCAAGCTTCTCGCTCCCTTTCAATGGACATCGAGCACCACAAAGTGCGTAAAGAAGTGTCCGTTAGTCCAACGTATGGTTATCAAGTGTCCGAACGTTCAGAGTTCGAGAGTGTAATGCCCGATTGTGAGAAATCAGTATCCGAGCAGCATTTGTTGGAGCGTCCGTTGTCCGCACATCCCACAAGTGGATGTCCAGAGTCCGTGCATTCCGAGAATGATTGTGTTTTGTCAGATCATTCTGCACTTGGACATCAAGTGTCCGAGTGTCTGTCTTATGGATGATCAGCTTCCAAGCGTCCTCCCTTTGGAAGCATAGTGTCTGAATTGCAGACTTCAGATCTGTCCGTTGGATCAGTGAGCGGACATCCAGGGACCGAGTGTCCAGTGTTAGCGGGCGCCAATGTTGATGTTTGTCCGCCTTTCAGCGTTCGTCCGGCGTCACAAGTGGGACTTGCTGCCTCTGGTACGACTCGTGCCGATCCCCTTGCCGTTCAGGATCCTTCCCTGGTCCCTATTCATCGACGTTTAGATAACATCTTGAACTTGCTGCAGAACCCATCTACAACCACTCAAGTGCCTTCGGATCCTCCGATGTCCCTGATTTCTTCTGAAGAGGAACATGTAGAGGACAACGGTCCTACATCGAACTATGCGGCCCTGTTGCGGTTCTTCCTGGCATGCTACCCAGACTTCTTTTCTCCAGCCACCCCTTCCTCTCCAGTTTGGCATTTATGATGCAACAACTGTTAGGAGCAGCTAAATTGCTGCATAAGGTTCTGTCCTCCCCATCCAGGAAAGCTTTCACACGTATCAACGTTTGGTTGTCAGAGAAGAGAGACGTTGGTAAAGCTATGTTCTGTGCGCCTCCTTCTCATCTGATACGTCAGAAGTATTTGTCTACTGGGGAAGTTCCATCCTTGGGAGTTGCTACCTCCTCTCAAGGGGACTTCTCCAGTCTCATTGATGCTACTCGTCAGTCAGCCTTCTCGTCCAACAGGATTTTGTTTACCTCACTGGAACTGAACCATTTGCTGAAAGATATTTTTAAGGTTTTCGAGGTTCTGAGTTTCCTCAATTGGACCATTGGTGCTCTAGTGAAGAAGATCGAAGGCTGCACATCACTTCATGAGAATTTTGCTTTGGACTGGCTGGGGGGTTCTGGCCTGCGCAGATCGTGCAGTGAGGGACAGCGCCCATGAACTAGCCACCATTTTCACTACTGGTGTTCTGAAGAAATGAGACTTATGGTGCTCGTTCACCTCTAAGGGAGTCACTCCTTCTCAGCGTTCTTCCCTTCTGTTCACTCCCCTGGACAGCAACAGCTTATTTCCTCAAGAGACTTTAGAATGGGCGGCAGGAGAATTGCAGAAGATATCCACCCAAGATTTACTCGCTCAGTCCACAAGAGGGCTAGGATCTCCACACGTCCTTCTTTCACTGCAGTTCCTCTGACCAGGAATACTTCTCCTTTCCCTCAGCAACCCTTTTGAGGGAGTAGAGGTTGCGTCCAGTCCTGTCCGAGAACTAATTTACGTCCAGTGCGACCCAACAAACAACCCTCTAACAAAACTGCCTCTTGCAAGTGATCTACCTGTCCTCTGTGCTCTGATGGGAGCAAGACTACTTTGTTTTTGGAACAGATGGGAATCAAGGAAAGTAGATCCTTGGGTGCTTCAAGTCTTGAAAGAGGGCTACTCGATCCCCTTTGGGGAGAAACCTCCCTTCGTAACCTCTCCCACCAAATTGACAGCCTACTCTGTAGGCCCAAGAGAGGTTTTCAGCCCTGTCTCAAGAATTTTCGGCTCTGCAGTGGAGGAAGTCGAAAGACACGAGCACAGAGGGACTTTACAACCGCCTCTTCATAGTCCCCAAGTCATCAGGGGGATGGTGACCTGTCCTGGATGTCAGTGCTCTGAGCTTCTTTGTCCAAACTACAAAGTTCAAGATGGAAACGAATCAATCGGTCCTGTCAGCCATCCATCAGGGGGATAGGATGGTGACAATAGATATGGAAGGTGCTTATTTCCACATTCCAGTTCACCAGGATTCCAGGAAGTATCTGAGATTCATGTTCCAAGACAGGGTCTTCCAGTTTCGGGCCATGTGCTTCGGCCTCTCCATGACACCTCAAGTTCTCACCCAGGTTCTCACTCCTTTAGCGAAGTGGCTACACCTTATAGGAATCAACGTGTCCTTATACCTGCATGATTGGCTCCTATGCTCCCCATCAGAAGCCCAATACACACGACCCTTCAACTTGCGCAACACGTAGGATTGCTGATTAACTTCAAGAAATCACAATTAATCCCCACACAGTCGATTCTTTATTTGGGGATAGTGATAGATTCTCTGAATTTTCGGGCTTTTCCATCCCAACAAAGGATTCCCAACTTTATTTCAAAAGTTCGAGAATTCATGTCTCTTCCATCCTGTTCAGCCAATACTTGGATGAGCCTTGTGGGAACTCTGTCGTCATTCGAGAAGTTTGTACCTCTGGGCAGACTACACATCAGACCCCTTCAGTTCTATCTCAAAGCCAACTGGCGGAGAAAGATATTTCCAGATTCGTTCATCTTCAAAATCACCCCCAAAATCAAGGAGGACCTTCGGTGGTGGCTGGGAGATGACAGATTCGAGACAGGGATGTCACTGTCACCTGCGAACCCCAACCTAATGTTGCACTTCCATGCATCGAATCTGGGTTGGGGATCCTTTCTCAACGGCTTGGAAGTATCAGGTTTATGGTCACCGACCGAAAGAGATTTGCAAATAATTGTGAAAGAATTGAGGGCAATACACCTGACCCTTCAGTTTTTTGCGACAGAGATCTTCGGGAAAACAGTTGCAGTACATTCAGACGACCACACTGGCCTATATAAAGAAACAAGGAGGAACCCACTCTTTTTTGCTACATGAAGCAGCCACAGATTTTCTTCTATGGGCACAGAACAACGGGACCATCGTTCTGACCTGCTTCATCCAGGGCAAAATGAATGTTCTCATGGATGAACTGAGTCGCGGCAAACAGGTTCTACCAGCGGAGTGAACACTCAATCCACAGGTGTGCACCAACCTGTGGAAACAGTTGGGAAAGCCGACGGTAGACCTGTTTGCAACGTCAAGAAATCACCATCTCCCTCTGTACTGTTCCCTGACTCCAGATCCGCAATCATCGGCGATGGGTGCCATGTTGCAAGATTGGTCGGGTCTCAACGTCTTTGCCTTTCCTCCTTGAATTCAACATGGTAAGAGAAGCGTTGAGGAAGTTCAACACCCACAGCAATGCATCAATGACCCTAGTGGCTCCCTTTTGGCCACACAAGGAGTGGTTCCCAGACCTTCTAAGCCTACTAGTAGACTATCCAAGGCTTCTACCTCAGAAGAAAAATCTTCTCAGCCCCATTTTCTTTGTTTTCACCGAGGCTTATCCACTCTCGCTCTGACAGGCTTCAGACTGTCAGGGAACTTGTCAGAGTGTAGGGGTTTTCAAGAAAGGCTGCAGAAGCTATTGCAGGATGTAGGTGACAATCTTCTGCTGCAGTCTACCAATCTAAGTGAACAGTCTTTCGGTGTTGGTATTGAGGCAGAAATATATCCTCTACTCAAACAACTATAGCTCAGATCGCAGTTTTTTTTCTGTTCCTCAGACCCTCGAAAGGTCTAGCCACATCAACCACCAAGGGATACAGATCTATGTTGAATTCTGTCTTCAAGCACAGAGGAATAGACCTTGCATTAAACCAGGACTTAAGTGATTTAATAAAGTCCCTGAATACTACTAAGCAAGACAGAAGCCTGGCTCTTGCATGGAATTTGGATATCGTCCTCAAATGGCTTTCAGGCCCTCCCTCTGAGCCTGTAGAATCTTCCTCCCTTAAAGATCTGACAAGAAAGATGCTTTTTTTATGGCCTTAGCGACGGGGAAGAGGGTTAGCGAGCTACATGCCTTTGATAAGAGAGCGGGCTTCTCGGAAGGTGACGCTATCTGCTCCTTGACCTTAGGTTTTATGGCAAAGAACGAAGACCCTTCCAGTCCCTGGTCACGCTCCGTTACAGTCAAAAGCCTGGCTAACATTCTAGGTCAAGCAGATCAAGAAAGACTCCTCTGTCAAGTTCATTCTCTTCACGAGATTTACGAAGAACCAAAGAAGTTAGAGGCCCTTCTCCGAATCTGTGGTGTTCAGTTAAAAACCCCAGTCGGTAATCATCCAAGAATGCCTTGACATTCTTTATACGAACAGTGATTCCTGAACCACACTCCAAGATCCAGGAGGATGTTTTTCCTTTACACAAGGTCAAAGCACATGAAATTAGAGCAGTAGCAACTTCCTTGGCCTTCAAGCGCAATCTATCGCTGTCTTCTCTCCTGCAATCCACGTACAGTATTGGAGATGCAAGTCAGTTTATGCAATGTTCTACCTGCGTGATGTGGAAACAACTTACGAAAATTACAGTGCTCTAGGCCTGTTTTTCGCAGCTGGCATGGTGTTGGGGGAAGAGGGAAAGGAGGAATTCCTTATTTTTCCTCTATCTACTCTCCTTGAATGAGGATTGGTGTTTTCTTGGGAAGCCTGATTGGTACTGTGTCATAAGTACCATCAGTTGGTTTGATTTTTAACAGTTTGTGGTGGAGGTTTTAAAATTTTGGTCATATTTTGTACTGCGCCCGGGGCAAGGGCACATGCACATTTCGATGTGTTTTGTTTGGATTGTTAGCTTTGGCAACCTACGATTAACTCCTACGTTGCAAAGCACCCACTGAAGTAGAGGCGACTCTTGGCTCTACCTCCACGCCACTACAGGTCGAGAGGAGCTCCGACCAGAGGCAGTACCCACCTGCTGTAGCTCCCTCACCAGGTAAGGTTACAACAAGCATTTCATGATGCTAGCTAAATTTCCTATTTCAAATCCATCTCCATCCCTGAGTGTTTTTGAGTAGTTTTGTCCATGTATCCCACCTCCTGTCAGTGTGGGATTCAGCTACGTAAATATTTGGTAAGTTACGCATAAAAAATTAAAATTTTAAAATAAATTAAAGTTTTATATATACTTACCAAATAATTACATGATCAGAGCCATCCCTCCTTCCCTCACATAGACATAGAGCACAAACGAATTGAGCTTTTTAGCTATGTTGTACCTATCCTTCCCCAAAAGTGGGCAGGGCAGTATACACCTTAAACAAACGAGCGCTACTGCAAATTAAAAACTTCGAGCTGCCGCATAAAGTAGAAACAATAGCTATGTAATTATTTGGTAAGTATATTAAAACTTTATTTTATTATAAAAATGTCATTTTTTACAGTCTTCCTAATGTAAAGGACCGATGGTTTTTATATCATGTAGGAAGAAATCACAATTTTTAAAGTAAATTGTATTTTTCCTAGCAATACAAACCTGAGGTTCTTTACATTAGGAATTACTTACAGCAAAGCTGGAAACAACTGTTAAACTCTTGAACAAGGTGGTTAGGCAGTAGCTACCATCTGGTAGGTGGCAGTCCTGCCTTCCTGGATGTAAACATTCCAATTTGTCTTTTGGCCCAGGTTCCAGACTGAGGGGTGGCATAAAGCGGGCATAAATGTAATGTAAAGGACCTCAGGTTTGTATAGTTAGGAAAAATACAATTTTTTTTAAAATTTGCGATTTGTTCCTACACGATATACAAACCGTCGGTCCTTTACATTAGGAAGACTCACTTGTTGGAGGAAGCATTCTGAGAGAATCTCCGCATGAGTTCGCCACACCTGGGCTACTCCTCCTGGTCGAAAGAGTGAGGAGGAGTACTGTGCCTCAGACATATTGATTGGAGTATAGGAACTGTGAGATCAATTGTCAGACTTCTGGACCTTTACGAATGAGTGAGGAATCATAACTCATACGAAAATAGGCTAGGAAGAATCTAAAGAGTCAGAGGCAGTAAGGCAAAAACCAGAAAAGGGTTTGTCTTATTGCCAGGGTCTCCTTCCTCCCCTTGCTAGAGGAAGGAGTGGGATTGCTTCTATGATTCTAGGAAAGAAAAACAGAACAGGTGCTCAATGTGTAAGCTTGCCGCATCGCACGCCAGTCCCAGCAAGTGTAGGTTCGAGTCCCAGTCTCTGCCCGAAGGAAGAGAAGCAAGGGGACGAGGAAGAAGGAAGGGGAGAGGCCAGTCACTCTTGCAATCCCTCTCACTTCCCGAACTGTACACCTTAGGTGAGATGCTACCTGCCTCTTACAGGAGCCGAGTAAGAAAACACAACTTGTTGACCAGCCACCACAGGTCCAAGGAAAGAGGGTTCCAAAGACTCATGGACAAAAGTTAGAAAGTAGAAAGATATAAATGTGGTCCGATGAGACCACAACTCTGCTTTTAGGCCAAAAGAAACTTCCAGAACGTGAGGGATGGACCAAGCCATTAACATCGTGAGCTCTCGGTTGGAGTGTACAGGTGTCGTCATCAGCTGCAGAGTACGCCCTTCCAATCATCTCACAAGGCCATATAGAAAGACGTATCCTTGGACACTTCTTTCTTGGGTGAGTCAGTAATAGCGCAAAGCCGTCAACATCCATTAGAGATGTCGAGTCTTCTTCAGAACACAGCACCCTAACAGGACAAAACAGCGACTGATCTTCATCCTCCCAAGAAAGTTCACATCAAAGAAGGTCCATGAAGATCGTCCATCCTCTTCTCCAATGCTGGATGACACAAGAGATGGACTTAAGAATTGGATCTTTGTCTGACACCTCCCACAAGGGCTCTTGCAAAGCAAGAGACGAGAACCCTAAACGAGTCACATGCCCCCCAGGGGCCTGAGGCCCCTGAGAAAGCAAGACTGATCGAAACTTCTCATTAGTTGCTGAATCTCGACTGAGGAGAAAAGGGCTACCTTCAGGTGAAAGACTAGGCCAAATGTGAAACTGAGTCTTTACAACTGAACCGGAGAGAAGCAACTCTCAGAAAAAAAGACGAGGAAGTCCATGACCTGCTGAAGAGCGGATCTGACCAGAGAAAAAGTCCCATCAACGACACCAACCAGCGAAGACGGCTCCAATCCCTGGGAACTGCTGCAGAGGATTGATAGAGATATCCAGCTATCTCTGTTGCCGCTCGGCGAGAAGCCTATGCTTGCAAGGGAAGCCGGATAGTCTCTAGCCATGACGGCACAGGGATTACACTGCCTGAGAAACCGCTTCACGTGTTGCTGACACAGATGGTCAGGTCAGGGAGGAACTCTTCTTGGTCCTCGAGAGCAGAGCTAGCAGGTTGGGCAAAAGGCTAAATCTTCCAACATTCAAATAAATTTGGGGCGAACAACACTTTACTGAACACCTTGCAAATTAGACAAATATGAAGGGAAGATGAAGACGTTGAGGTTGTCGCACAGTGTCAGCATGCATCACCATAGCAGCCCGTGGGCCTGGTATGATGGAGCAGAAGACCTACAGACTTCTGTTGTGCCGGGTGGCGAACAGAGAGATGATAGGGAACCCTCAAGTCGAGTAACCTCTTAGTGAAGAATTGAGTAGCACTCTGTCTCTGTCACTCAGTGCCAGATGCTGAGCTTGCCTGCCAATACATCCCACTGCCCAAAATGTATCATACTGACTGCTCTACAGAGGGCACCACAGTTAACTCGAGCACCTCAAAGTCAACCAAAGCAACAGGAGGGAAATGAGACCCTCTTGTTTGTTGACATATGCCACTACTGTGGTGTTGTTGCCCAACAATACCATAGAATATCTCAAAAAACTGATCCTGAGACTCTTGGAGGGCCAGAAAACTGCCTTGAGCTCCAGGATGTTCATGAGAATGTACTTATCGTCTCGGTCGCACACCTCCAAGACAACAGTCTTACAGGTGTGCACCTATTCCCCAGTCGATGCATCTTAGAACAGAAGCTTGTTGCGAGGTGAATATGCAAGCACACTGATATTCATCCCTTCATCAAGGCACCAGCTGGAGGAGAATGCCATTCCAAGCGTTCTCCCTTCCTCTCCTCCCTCTGCCCTCTTCCCGCTTGCAAAGAGGGTTAAAAGAGACACCCATATGTGCACTTTCTAAGAAGAGAATGAGGAAGGCTGGGTGTTCTGTGGAGCGCCCTTTGAAACCACAGACATCTTAGGGGCTGAGGAAGGGCTAGCCTGCCACTGTCCAGAGGACAAGGCAGTTGCCCTGGCACGTCCCTTGACTACTGAGGAATCTACCTACTCTCTGTGAAAGAGGGAGGCAGAACCGAGTAAAGGTCAATTCCTGAGGGAATGTGAGGACTCGGGACTAACTAGACTGGAGATCGGAATCAGGACAGTGTCGATCTTCTTAGCACCAGAATTGCCCACAGGTTGCTGTCTGGTGCTGGGTAGGCGAACCCACCCCTAGACTGGAACAGTCTCTAGAAGGCAGAGACCTGTAGCATCTGTAAAAACCCATTTTCGGTAATGCACTATGTACATTAACTCTTGGGGACATTCTCCCTTAACTTTGGGAACATTCTATGTTTTGAATATATTGCGCTATGTTTTTGGTTGTTGATACGATGTAAGAACAGGAACTGAAATAAAGTTATGTTGCTGCCAAGATGCTTCTATTATTACGCTATTCAGGAATGATCGCATCCAAGAAGGCAAGCCTTGAAAAAGTGAAGGGTCACAGATTCATCAGGAGACTACCTGGAGGGACAACACAGTGGTGTCCTCCAGGTTTGCCGTCTCTTGTTGTGAGAGGGAACACCCTTCACGGCAAAGAGAAACAGCAAGAGATCCAAGTCTGGACGAGCCGGAGCCAGGACAATCTGCTAGTCGACATAACAACCCTCCAAGGCAAGAAGAATCACTTCTGTCGAGGAAGAGGAAGGGGAAGGAGCTTGATTGGATGGCTCAATCAAAATGAACCCCTTGTCCAGGGAAAAACCATTCATCTGGTCGAGAACACCCTTACTGTACAGCAAGAAAGGACAGCGGCATCCCCAACGAAACCCCTGCAAGGAGCAGTGAAGAGTATTCACAGGGGATGCCGTGGTCTGCTCTCTGAGATCTTTGTGCTGACACATTGGCGTGAAGATCTCTGCGAAAAGAAAATCGAGGGTGTCCACATCCTGAAGAAGAAGACCCTCGAGTTCTTCGGGGGAGCAACACTCCCAATCTTCTCTCCTTCGAGGGATAACCTCGCCAGAACCCAAAAAACCATCCTCGACCACTTGGATGCACAGCGAGCCGATCCAAGGCGTAGATCCTTGTAGTGGAACTCCGATAAGAAACAAAACTCAGAAAAAGAGCACTCTTACCTGTCCTGCTAGAAGAACCAACAGGAGAGGCCGAATGCGGGCGATCATCAACCAGAGGTGATGACAGCAGCATGGAGGAAGGAGAGCGCTAACTCCACAGTGAAGTGCTAACCTGAAGAGAGCGGAAAGTTCACTTAAGCTGAGTCTCCTGAAGGAAGGAGAAACTCAACAGCATTCGGTTCGCCGAACCAAGCAAGCCGAGCCAATCACATAAATGCAATCAGGGGCTGGGTAAGCAAGCCGAACCGCACGAGCCAAGCCGATCAAGTAAACTCAATCAGGGGCTGGATGAACAAACCGAGCCGATCCGAACCGATCACATAAATGCAATTGGTGGCTGGGCGAGCAAGCAGGGCTGGGCCGAGCAGAGCTGGGAAAGCTTGGTTCTTGGCTACCGTGAACTAGCGCTGTCCTCAAGACATGCTCTAATCTCCTTCAAAGCCGAAGCCCCTTGAGGAGAAGGTTCAAAGGGGATTCTTGTCTGCTACCCCAAGTGCTCGGACCCAAGGGTCCAAGACACAAGTTTCAGAACTGACCGAGAACTCAAAACAAAGCTAGCAGGAAGTTTCGAAACACCTGAATGTCTCAAAACCTTCTCTTGTCTTGTGCCTAAACCAGACTGGAGAGTGAACTCCCCAGTACTGGTTTGGGGAGTGCCTGAGATTCCACAGAATCCTGGACACTCAATGACTCGCTAGTCGAGCACTCGTGATCCCAAGGAATCCTAGCACTCAAGATTCCAAGGAGTCCAAGCGCTCGGCGAGACTCCTGAATCTTGTAAGAACAATCATCGAGAGTAATCTCCTTTCGTCTCACAAAGAAACCGAGGAGGGACAGGCACAGAACCAGTCTTAGATGCAGACTTCTAAGAACTGGAATCGATAGAAACCACTGGTTCTCCGGAGAGAGGTAGTCCCTTAGAAGTACCGCAGGACCTCTGAAGGTAACCTCCTCCTTGCCTCTCCAGGCGCTTGAACCCTCGGGACCGAGACACCAGGCTGGACCTGACCGAGCACTGGTAGTACTGGCAGGAAGAACCAAGATACTTGCATGTCTTGGTTCTTTCTCTTGCCCTGTGCCTGAACCGGGATGGTAAGAGGTCTCTCCAATACTGGTTCGGGATGCACAAGTCTCCGAAGATTTTTGGGCACTCGGAGTGACTCAACAGTCGAGCACCCGACACAGCTTCAGTCTAGGAGTGGAACCCCTAGAATGGCGACGGGAGCACAAACCAAAGTCTGCGCACCTGATACTCCCAAAACACAAGGCCCTGGGGTAAGTGATTCGGTTCCCGAGCCTGAAGGCTGGGAAGAGCCGACGAGAGAGCACACTACCTCCCCATGGAAGGAGGCAGCCCCTTAGAAACCACATGGCGGGACTTCTTAGGGGAGTGGGAGGCAGCCTTCCTCTTCTTCAGCTGATGAGCCTCAGAAGAAGAAGGGAAGAAGGCAGCAGAAGATGAAGTTGGAGATAAAGTTGAAGACGATGACTACATCTCCCAGGACTTCTTCCTTGATCTCTTCTCCGACATCTACAGGATGGTGGTCAGGGAACACAGGAAGCTCCTGCCAGCTGGGCCGCTCCTGTTGTGCCTCCTGCTTCAGCTGCCCTGGTCGCTCCTGTTGCTTCTCCTGGTGTTTCTGTAGCCTGGGCCGCTCATATTGCGCTTTCTGATTTAGCTGCCCCGGCAGCTCCTGTGCTTCCTGACCACCGTCCTGTAGATGTCAGAGAAGAGATCGAGGAAGAAGTCCTGAGAGAAGTAGTCATCGTTTTCCACTTTATCTTCAACTTGATCTTCTGCTGCTGGCGAGAACTTGCACTGTCCACTGGACATGCCCCAGTCTTCAAGGCTGAAAACCTCTCAGGAAGACTGAGCAGGGGACCTCTTCTCTACCTCACCAGGTGTCCAGACCCGAGGGACTGGCACATCTTCCCAGGAACCTGGCTTGGCACTCGAACAAGTACCAGCAGGAAGAGATGGGCACCTGCATGCCTGGACTCTTTCTCCCGTCCCATGCCCAAGTCGGTATGGAGAGAGGTCTATCCCGTACCAGACCAGGATATGGTACTTGGGTCTCCTTAGAGACCTGAGTACTCAGAGCATCTCACGAACGTGTCCGACACGTTCCCGCTGGCCTTAGAAGCAGGCTTCTTCGGCGCAGCAGGGGGAGTGCAAACTGCCGTCTGCACACCCTTGGCTCCTGATATGACTGACCTGGGGGTCAACGCATTGGTTCCCTGATCCGTGGACTGGGAAGAGCCAACGAGAGATCCCACTGCCTTCCCTGTGGAGGGAGGCAGTCCCTTAGAAGTCTCAGTGCAAGACTTGTTTTGGGGGGGAGAGAGGCAGGCTTCTTCTTCTTCTTCTTCAGCTGGCAAGCCTTGGAAGAAGAAGAGGAAGAAGAGGTAGCAGACAACGACGAAGATGACGACACCTTCCTCGGTCTCTTCTTCAACTTCTTCCTCAGGATGGCAGTCAGGTTCTCCATCCACAAAGGAGCAGCAGAAGGTACAGGTGCAGCCAGGGGGGCCAGGGAAGCGGAGATGGTGCTCCGGCCAGCAGCTACTGGGGCAGGTGCAGCAGCGCAGGAGCCAGGAAAGCCAGTAGATGAAACCTGGGTTGGAGGCACAGGTGGTGCATGGGAAGCCAAGCCGGGCTGAGAGTCAGTGTAGCCAGAGCCGGAACCATGGTCAGGAACGAGCGTGGGTCGGCAACAGGAGCAGGCATGGACATGAATGGTACCGAAAAAGTCACCATCTGTGAGGGGCCAGGAAGGGATAAATGGGCCAGGAAACCAGGAGGTAGCGACACGGAATGGAATGTGGCAGGAGCGGCCGTCACCTGGGTGTCCAGGTGCGAGGCCACCGTCACAGGAAGCTTCCCAAACGATGACATGGTGACAGTTGTGGTGGTGGGTGTGGTGGCTGCGTGGGTCATCACCGGAGCGCCTGACAAATGGGATACCAGGCCCTCCACTGACGGAACACCAGGAAGACCCAGGTGCAGCCAGGCAGAGGTGAGGTCAGGTACCTGGTTACCAATAGACACTTCCACAACCAAGCCTGAGGGACAGAGTCAGGTCAAAAACGGAAGCCTCCACTCACTCCGGGGGGAAAAAATTCGAACCCGGAGCGAGGAGAGGCACCAGAGAGGATGTCCTGAACGTCCGCTCCCCCACGGCCTTCCACACCCGATGAAACAAATGAGGAAGGGGAAGGGGAGTCCTCACCCAAGGGAGAGGCAGCAAGAAAGGGAAGCTTGCCAGGAGGGAGAAACGATCCCGACAGATCAGCCACCCCCGGGAGTCGTCGGGGGTGTGTTACCCACCGACGACGCCTTGGCGGACTTCCTACGGTATCATCTCCTCCCCTCAAACTTCACCCACTGCTTGGCCGACCAGGAACAACACTCTGAACAGGGAGAGGCACGAGAACACACGTCCTCTGCAGGTGGGGCAGAGGGCGTGTGGGTCCATATCAACGCTAGATCTAAATGTATCACATTTCTTGCCTCCCACCCCAGACACACACACTGGGGGAAGGAGGGCTTACGGGATTTATACACATTCATATTCAGACAAAAAACAAAGAAGATCCCACTGGGAAAAAAACTCAAAAGACAATCAGGGCAGAGAGCGAGAAACACATGTCTACAGCGCACGACAGCCAAAAGCAAATTGGAATGTTTACATCTGGACAGGCGGTACTCCCGCCTCCCAGACGGTAGTTAACTGCCTAACCACCTTGTTCGAAAGTTCAATGGTTGTTTCCAGCCTACGTTGAAAGTAATTCCTAATGTAAAGGACCGACGGTTTGTATATCGTGTCGGAACACAACACTCGCTGGGGAGAGACAGCCTTACAGCAAGGCTATCAAAACTGTGGGTTTGTATATTAAACAATATCAAACACACAGAATATATACACAAAAACAACACAAAAGATTCCACTGTCGAAACAAAAACTTAACAACAATCAGGCAGAGAGCTCCAAAAACATGTCTGCACAGCATGACGGCTGAAAGTAAATTGGAATGTTTACATCTGGGCAGGCAGGACTCCTGCCTACCAGAAGGTAGTTACTGCCTACCGCCTTGTTCAAGAGTTTAACAGCCGTTTCCTGCTTTGCTGTAAGTAATTCCTAATGTAAAGGACTAATGGTGTATATGTCATGTGGGAACAACCCCCTCCTTGAACCATCTACAGTACAGGCGAAGCAATGGAAGAATGATGATTAAGATCTTCCAGAGAAGAAGCAACAAAGGATTATTTTGGCAAGTCAGCAGAACACAAAGGAATGGATGCGACTGCCCCACTGAAGGAGGATAGCCTTCCCAAGATGCAGCAACCGATTATCTCCTCCTCTTACCAAAATTCTACCATTGCTCACGAGACCAATCATGACACTCAGAACAGGGATTACTTACATTACAATTGTTAGATCTGCATCTGCTACAATTTGCTTTTGGCTGTCGTGCGCTGTAGACATGTGTTTCTCGCTCTCTGCCCTGATTGTCTTTTGAGTTTTTTTCCCAGTGGGATCTTCTTTGTTTTTTGTCTGAATATGAATGTGTAACAAGAGCATGGGTATTACCAAGGCCTGGGCATCTTCTCTGAGGCCTGGATTGCTTAAATGATTGGGTTTGCATTTCTAGGATAAAAAATCACACAGATAACACAATATTACACAAAAACACAACCAAGAAACAAAATGAAAAACCAGAACACCTAGGCGTGAATGGGGCAGGAAGAGCTAAAACAACTGGCTTCTTGGAGAGAAAGGCAGCACTGTCTTGCTTGGAAATTAAGAGAGAACTGATACATCACAGCATACATTGGGGGAAGCCAGGTCAGGTTCTACCCACCTCCTTCCCCAGTGGCTAGCTCCTGTTGTCACCAAAATCTTGTGCTATTAATAACTGGACTACAGCTAGGCGCTAGCGAAATCCTTTTACATTAAGACCAAGTCTTCACCAATATAGTAAAATACAGTCTTTAAAGTTATCATTAAATTGCAATCCAGAATACATTGTTACATAATTAACAATATCTTTAAATTAAAATATGGTGGAATACAATCTTTATCATAAACATCCTCTTTACTTGAAATAGAGTAGACTTTACCTTGGTTAACTTCAATCTGATTTTGTCTCATTCCTATTTCTAAAACAGAGATTCAGCAACTACAGCTTTTGATTATACACACTAACTTCTTGTAATTTTTCATCAATTCAAATTTACTTCATCCCTTATTATAGTATAACCAATGTTTGAAGTCAAATCTTTGCTATTTGTGTATTCAAATAACATGGCTCCAAAACACTTGAAGATAGCTAAGACAGGATTATATATATATTAGCGACAGGATTATATATATAAATATATATATATATATATATATATATATATATATATATATATATATATATATATATATATATATATATATATATATATATATATATATATATATATATATATATATATATATATATATATATATATATGTATATGTATATGTATATGTGTATATATATATATATATATATATATATATATATATATATATATATATATATATATATATATATATATATATATATATATATATATATATATATATATATATATATATATATATATATATATATATATATATATATATATATATATATATATATATATATATATTATATATATATATATTATATATATATATATATATATATATATATATATATATTTTTATAAATATTACTGCTGTTCGCCCTCGATGTAGTTAGGTGTAGGAATATTAGTCCAATTGACCTCGACAGAGAACATCTCTGCCCGCCGGCAGGGTAGGCAATTTAAAAATAACAATCACCGCCGTAGACAAATGGCGCCGCATAGGCTGGAAAGTTTGTAAACAAAATATGTTAGGGCATTAGGGACCTAAGCCTCAGAGAGGGTTTACGCTCAATGACCCCTAGTTATGGTGGCCCTTAAGCTTTATTCTATGCATTCGACGATGCCTTTGTCAAGGTCGGATTGCCCGGGGCGGTATAAGCCCTCTGGAAGAACGAAGCGAGGTCGGGTCAGTCAGAGAGATTCCAGCGGTCACTAAACGAGGGTGACGCTGCGTGCGTGTCCGAACGATATTCTTTATTCTTTATTACTTTCTCTCCTACGTCTATCTTAATTAGTGAATTGGGAAGACTGCCAGAATACGACTCCTGAGGTCCCTCGTTTGCGCAGCGACTTCGGCGTTCACGGTAAGTCCGATTCTTGTTGAAGCTTCATTCGATTGACTAGTTCTTTTCTGTATTTCACATTTTTCTTTGTTTTCTTCCTTCAGCCACCACTTAGGGTATATGTGTTTACAAAGTCTAGATTAAGCCTAATTATTTTATTGTTAGCTTCAACCCCATTATTCCAGTAAAATACCTAGGATTTAGGTAAGCAAAATCAGGTTAAATCTCGATGCTTTGATTGCCTCGCGTCCGAATGTTTGGAAGAACCGCTTGCGTTTAAAATCAAATTCATCTCAAATATTCTTTGTTAAGGTTAATAACCCTTAACTGGCGACCTTTGGCTAATTAACGTCTGTCTTTGAGGTTAACTTTTGGCTTCAAGTGACAGGTTACGTGTAATCTTGGTTTGCAGGGCCGTAAAATTTACGTAAATTGAATAATACATGATCAACCAAGACTCCTCACACGTAACATTGGCGACCTTGCGTAGAATCTAAAGTACATTTTAGAGAAAGAATCTGGAGAAAAGGAAATTAAAATTACATTAATTCCAAAAAAAAAAAAAAAAAAAAAAATAAAAGTCAGATATCGAACTCAATTTCATTCTTCCAAACAAGGAACGAGGCATAATAATAAGCAGTAAAGAGAATAGTATAACAAGTGTAGCGAGAATTAGCGTAGGAAAGGGTGCAACTCGAGAGCAGAGCGTCATAATTTATAACGTCTAAGACAAGGACATTACCGTGTTCGGATCGTGAGTCAAGTCGTTCAAGTAACGAATTCAAAGGCCGAATCGCGGAGCCCAGTTCATGTACACAAAGTAATATACTAATCGCGTCGGCAATTCCGATCGTTATTGTTTGCATATAGCGGGAATCATTCAAAAACCGTGTCAGTGAAGTAGCAAACGAACTGAAATAGTAATTTTACAATAAAGGTACCGTTCAACAACGTAAATTTACGCAGGCAAGCTAGCATTTCTCTTTTCATTCTTTGTTTAATGTCCGGGTGAGAATACGATAACAAAGACAAAGTTGTTTGGTAATTTAGTTTTCCATCCGTAACGTAAAACGCTATGCATGATTGGTATATTTAAAGTAATATCTGGATACCTGCATTTGTTGCGTTGTTTTGAATTTGTTTGAAAAAGAAAATACCCGCCATCTTGGATCCCTCCGCCATGTTCACGGTTGTTTTGAAATTGTTCGAACTGTTTGTGAGAGAACGGCCATTTTGGGGTTTCCTTCACGGCCGAGGCTGTTTTGAAATTTAGGCCTAACGGGACCTTGGCCGCCATCTCAACGACCTTGTTATTGTGTGACGTGACTCTGCTCCCGCCACTCTTGGGGCATATATTTTTTTGCTTTTCAGAGCGAACCCACCTCCTAATATCTTAGCTAGAAAAAACCAAAAGATAATTTAGGCAGGGAAAGTTAGGCCTTAGTTAGGAGTAATAACAAGTTCCTATACGAATACCTACTATAAAATCATATAAAGAAAATTTAAAATTTTTACGATAAACTTTTGTGACGTCGGCTCCCGGAAAATTAAGATAATAAAGTAATCCCTAAGGAAGCCAAGACGACGCATCTATATCATTTTATTAAGATCCATGCCATTGTGCATGTATAAAATCTTTGTTTACATGTTCTCAAGCAGCAAGAAATTCGCTGATTGAAAATCTCTCTCTCTCTCTCTCTCTCTCTCTCTCTCTCTCTCTCTCTCTCTCTCGTCATTCAAGTAAGCATTCCTAACCTAAGTGTACGTGACCCTCTTCAAAGAAAGAACGGCCGACACTAGGCTAATTAATTCGAATACTTAAACCAATTAAAAGAAAACACCTCTGTCCCACAATAGATGAGGACAAGTTAAGAGTAATTACGATACAGTGATAAACTGTCGGTCACGAGTGAGGCCTGCTATCCAGACCGAAGCAAACAGTAGTTTTCACCCTCTGAAAAAAGAAGGGGCCAGCACTGGGACCAGCCACTCACGAGGATCTTTAAGAAAAAAAAAAAAAAAACCCAAATTCACTTTATTCCACAGTGCCAATAATTTGCAGCACTCATCACTGGAATAGCTTACTTCTCTATCTCTCTCTCTCTCTTTTACCTTCCCTTTCTCTCTCATTCGATTGTTGCACTCTGCAGGGGGTGTAGAGTGCCTTTCCTCCCATATAGCCTAGTTGGACTCCAGTAGAGGGTCCCTAGGAACACATTGGCACCATAAGTGCCACCAAGCAAGAATCCAGAAAAATAAATAAAACAAAACCAAAAGGGAACACAGAAGAGAAAGTTCTTCTGGAACCTAACCTGCACCAGTGCCTAGGGATACTGAGTGCCACCAGTGTGACCTGTACACGGCACACCCAAACTACAGTGCCACCTTTTGAAAGGGTGCCACGTCATTATTGAAGAGACACTTCCTCGCTGCCCAAGTACGCCCAGTCGACCTGGTTAGACGCCCTTCCCCACCAGAACCATGGCAGCAGAGCATTATAAAACTTTCCTGGGGCTGGGGACGGCGGCAGGTCTCACCGGCTCTGAACTTACCACCTGGGTTAAGGAGCAAGTGGACGACTTGGCCAAGCGGGAGAAGGAAGAAAGACTCGAGCAGAGGAAGTATGAAGAAGAACGAAGGGTGTATGAAGCCGAGCAAAGGCAATATGAAGAGGAAAGAGAAGAAAGAAGGAGACAGCATGAGTTAGCCTGCAAGGAAACTGAGTTAGCCCTAAAGGAGAAGGAGCTCGAGCTTGAGAGAGCGAAAATGGAGAATGCCGAAGCTATGGCTAGCCACCAAGCCTCCAGTCCTACACCTGCTGCATCAAACGCTCCAATTTCGAGCATCAATTCTCTAGTCCCCAAGTGGACTGAGGACGAGCCAGAAGCATGGCTGGAGGAGATCGAGGCTCATTTCGATAACTACAGCACCACGGAGACGGAGAGAGCCTTAATACTAGCCAAGCATATGGAGGGAAAAGCTAAGGCAGCGCTTCTCACTGGAGAAGAGCCAGAGAGGCAACATGGCGGAGGTTCGTAGAGTCATTACAAAGGCCTACGAAATAACCCCAGAAAAATGGAGACAACAGTTCCGAGGTCTTGCCAAGGAAGTCGGCTGGTCTTGGACAGAATGGGCATGTCACAAAACCCAGTCCGGTACGCGCTGGTTCGACTCCCTTGGCCTGCACGACGTTGGAGGATCTCTTCAATCGGACCATGCTAGAAGACCTTTTCCAATGTGTGCCAGGGCCCCTTGCAGTATATCTTAACGATAAACAGCCCTCCGCACTTATGGAAGCTTGTCGCATGGCTGATTCGTGGAAACCTTCAATCAGTCGCATAGCACCTCTCAGAAGCGAATCATCCCTCCGGCCTACCTCTCGAACTCCACTCGCCAAGAATGGACTGCCTAGTAGGACGACCATATGCAACTATTGCAAGAAGGGGGGCCACGCTGAAGCTGAGTGCCGATACAAACTCGGCACTAATAAGCAGCCTAACCCTACCAGCCAGAACTCCGCTCCCGATTCATCCGCTCTGCCCTCTCCTCCAACAGTTACTGCAGGCCACCGAGCCCATCCAAAAGGCCCGTGCAGATCCTGTGGGGCTGCTAGCCACTACAATGCTGGATCTCCGGCCTGTCCACATCATGTCCCCACCACCAAATTTGTCAACCTAATCAGCACTTCATTTTCTGCGGCTGGTCCACACCGGATCCTTTACCCCGAGAGACTGGAAACCCAGTTCATCTCGGTGGCCCCTCTTCAGAGCACTAGCCTGCCCGTGACCCTTCCGGTCACAGTAGACACTGCGGCAGACATTAGCCTGATCACTAGGGCCCAAGTGCCAGTCGGTGCTGTGGTTGACGAAGAAACGCGGTGGGAAATGAAGTGGATAGAGGGCCACACCATCACCGTTCCTACTGTCCAACTCCAGGTTATGACATCTTGGGGCACGATACCCCACCGCCTCGGCGTGGTAGGTGGAATTCGGCCCGGAGTGGCCTTCTTGTTGGGGCGGGATCTTCTCTGCGGAAGCCCGTCACCAACGCCACTCCGCAGCCACGTTACCTCCTCCACGGAGGCCCCATCTAAAACTCTCAACCATGACAAACCTCCACCTTCCGCCCACCAAAGTGGTCCGCGGAAGGGGCGCCACCCAACCTATTTCAGGCCTAGCCCTCTCCAATCGCGAAGGGCTGGCCCACCAAGAGGTCCTCCCCCTCCGCGAAGAGAGATTCAGGAGGAGCAGTACCGCTGCAGGACGTGCAAGCGGGCAGACCACTCCACAAATTGGGAGGGCTGCCCAAGCAAGCAACGCCCAGCGGACGCCCCCGAACAAAACTCACCGAGAGGCTACGATCTCCCGCTGGGGCAGGAATCTCTGCCGCAGCCAACCACAAGTCGTCCGCGAGGTATTGCACCTCCGGACCCCTTGTCAGGCATGCCTGACCCTCAACTGCTGCCAGTGCCACTTGCGAGCACTGAGCAGTGCCAGACTCCGTCCGCCACGGACGTTGAGCTACCAGTGGAAAAGGCCCCTATGCCGGGTCTAAATCATGAGGTGAATCCTCCTCCGGGAGATTTAGGATTCCCCATGCAGTTGATCATCGCGACTGGAGAGCCTCTAGCACCCGAAACTTCTTCTTTGCAAGATTCTTCTTTGCAAAATTTGACTCCAGGGGATGAACCCCTGGAGGATCGAAATGGTACCCCTCCCTTGGAAGACCAGGAACTGGCATCCTCGGACGCAGAAGTCGAGATCGCTCTCGCTCCGGTTGTCGCAGCAGCCGGAGTAGGGAGTCCTCCCGCAGCTTTTGCAGTTGCCCCTGACTTCGCGCCCGCTAGCCCTTCTGGCCTGTCCCCGGAGTTGGTGCTCTCATCACCTGCTAGGCCAGCTACTGATAGGCCTTGGAGGAAACCGAAGAAGAAGAAGAAGGGGCGGAAGAGAGCCCAGTAGTTGCCGAGCTATAAGCTCCTCCTGGCACTAGTGCCCTCTTGGCACAGTGCCCTAACATCTAAGAGTGATCCTGGCCCCTTGCCCAGAGAAGGTAGCCAGTGTGATCTCTTCCTTTTATTTGTACCTAGCCTAGGCCACCTAAAAGTACGGTACATCAATTTAGTAACCTTGTTCCTTCCACTTACCACCGAGCCGCAGTAATCATGTAAGTAGCCTAACTAATTTCAGTACTCTTAACTATTGTGAAACGAGCCACGATGCTCGTGACACGCATGGCCTAAGACCTCAGTGAGGCACCCATTTATCATATGAGG
>NC_089744.1:26330000-26507500 GCF_040412425.1 Macrobrachium rosenbergii | reverse complement strand
TTTTAAAAACAAAAACCTATATTCAAGCACAAGCCCAAACCTATTTCCATGACTCAACACCTGGAATGTGGCAGCAGTAAGATGTCACATAACTGATACAGTCTTGTAAATATACTTCTACCAAGGGTACCTAACCCTATGAGCAAGCTGAGTAGTTCATATACACCAACCATAATACCACTATGGCTTTGTTCTCAGGTTAAAACAAAGCTTGGCAGCACTACAAGACAAAGCTCCAATCTCACAGCTAGCTTAATTACGCTGTTGGGGAATACAAATGGCAAAATTTAATTAAAGTCTGAAAATTAACATTATAAACCGACTGTTCATAAATATTGCAATGTCTTTAGGTTTTATTGCAAATGTTTAAATTATTTAACACATAATGTGAAAAAAAAATTAAAAATCCATATAATGGCTCTACACTACATATAATCTATGAGTATTTCACAGTCCCTTGTTCATTTCTTACCTATTGGTATTTTGTTACTATTCTTATTCACTATTAGTCTAACAATGAAACTGGCCACCAATTAATAGTTTAATAATGGTGATTAATGGGGCAGGTGACAAGACATGCCCCTAAGGCAGCTTGGCCTATGGTGGTAGGTTACAACATGCTGACTACAATGGTCTTGTGCCTGGGAATAAGGATATCCCCACCAAACTAGTGGTAGTTAACTTATCGCAAAAACCTTTAACCACAATGGCAGCAACGGGGCGAAAAAATAGGTATAACCTATACCTATTCATTTTGCCATGACAATTAGGCCTACGCTTACCTAGTACCATAACCTTGACTAAGGCCATTTCAAATTAAAATCCGCATACTAGAAGTAAGCAATACACACAAATTGTGTTATGGTTATGTTTACAATACCCTATAGGTACTGCATACGCTAAAATAGCTTCTAAGTTAAGTATACCTTAGTTTAACCAGACCACTGAGCTGATCAACAGCTCTCCTAGGGCTGGCCCGAAGGATTAGATTTATTTTACATGGCTAAGATCCAATTGGTTACCTGGCAACGGGACCTACAGCTTAATGTGGAATCCGAAAACTAGCTTCAAAATCCTCAATAAAGAACCATATAGGACTAGGCCTATGCGTTGTGCTCTAGCTGGTATTATTTTATAAGTTGCCAATACACGATATGAAATTGTAACTTACATTTTTGAAAAGAGCTCTATATCAAATTACGACTTATAAGGTATGACAATACCAACACCCCGCCCCCTCCATAACTAATACGGCAAAATTGTAACCAGTAAACACCCCTATTTTACGTGGTATTTCATATTGGCAACTTATAAAATTTTACCCCCTAGCCTAGTAGTCTGTTGAACTAGACCCAACCCACAGGATCCTCCATTTTTGCTTGCCCTAACATGAAAATAAACAATTTATTTAATAAAATAGGAAATGCTTAAAAGAAAATTTGGTAAAATTTTATTAGCTGCCAATATAAAATAATACCACGTAACCTACGGGTGTTTACTGGTTACAATTTTGCCATGTTAGCAATGGAGCGGGGGAATGTCTTACCCTATAAGTCCTAATTTGACGAAGAGCTCTTTTCAAAAATGTAGGTTACAATTTCATATCGTGTATTGGCAACTTATAAAACAATACCGAATTAAATTTTACAAATATTGCTAATACATTACCAAAAAACATCTTAGTTCTTCATGGCCAAACACAAGTGTAAATAAACAGTGGCCGCCAAACACTAGCTTACCTATTTCTGCGGACCTGAAGTAGAGTTGCCAGATACTTTTATTTACTTATTTGCCCTTATGAATAGCAATTAAGTAATTGTATATGATATTGGAAATTGAAAATAATGATGAATCACTTAAAAAATCATGTGGTAGTATGAAATTCTCCAGTAGCTTTTTTTTACGGAATCTGAGGGTGACCTCATGATGGATAATGCTCATTTAAAAGATTTTTCTACTTGTGAAAAAAAATATAACCAAGAGGCAAATAAGTGATGCTGAGGAAGGGAATGGGTTTTTAATTTCTGGAATTTGTAAATGTTTTAAAGACTGAACAGATAAAATGAAAATCACAACTTCTGTGAGGCCGAAGAAATCAAAATTCTCACGACAAAATGAGAATGCAAGTGAAACAGAATGGAGATGTTTGGTGGAAGTTGACTTGTGTGTGTGTTTTCGTGTTTGTAAGTCCTCACATTAGGTCCTTTGCGAACACCATCATCATTTATCTGATGCCATAGCCATAGAAAATCATACCAAACGTGTGGAAAATAAATTTATTTTGAACATATATATTGGTATTAATTCACTTTCTGTGCTTCTGTAAATGAAATTAGACACTGCGTAACACTTCGAGCAATATATAATTCCATAATTCAACTAGCATAACAAAATGCAATGCTATTTTATCTCTTTTCAACGATTTTAATGAAACACTGGTTTTAAAGCACGTCAGCTTCACAATGAATAAGTGTGAATAGAACAGAATATAGAATATATACTTCAGGCCAGAGGCTAAGCACTGGGACCTACGAGGTCATTCAGTGCTGAGCGGAAATTGACAGTAAAAAGGTTTGAAAGGTGGAACAGGAGGAGAACCTCCAGTTGCACTATGAAACAGTTTTTAGGAGAGGGTGGACATTAATATGGAAGAAAGAGAATATGGACAGAGGTACAGTAAAAGGAATGAAAGGGGTTGCTGCTTGGGGCTGAAGGGACGCTGCAAAGAACCTTAAGAAATGCCTGCAGTGCACCACCCGAGACACACTGACGAAGTACTACCCTACTAAGGGTGAATTAATGTGAAATAGCCTTGTTTCTGTGCTTATTACCTTACTTCTGGTGCCTAATTCAACATTAGTTACTTGAGAAAATATCACAGTTTTTAAAGTAAATTGTATTTTTCCTAACTATACAAACCTGAGGTCCTTTCTGATTAGGAATCACCTACAGCGGAGCTGAAACCTGCCTTTGAACTTTCAAACAAGGTAGTTCAGCAGTTAGCTACCATCCGGTAGGCAGGAGTCCCACCCACCCAGACGTAAACATTCCCAATTTGCCTTTCGGCCCAGGTGTTAGATTGAGGGGTAGCATGAGGTGGGCATAAAAATGCAATAGTTAGGAAAAATAAAATTTACTTTAAAAAATTGTGATTTGTTCCTACACGATATACAAACCATCGGTCCTTAGTTCTTCATTGGATGGGTCGATGTCGTACTCGCCTAGCACTCTCCTAGGCCCGCGTTTGATTCTCCAGCTGGCCACTGAAGAATTAGGGGAAATTATTTCTGGTCTTAGAAATTAATTTCTCGCTATAATGTGGTTCAGATTCCACAATAAGCTGTAGGTCCCATTGCTAGGTAACCAGTTGGTTCTTAGCCACGTAGAATAAGTCTAATCCTTCGGGCCAGCCCTAGGAGAGCTCTTAATCAACTCAGTGGTTTGGTTAAACTAAGGTATACTTAACTTTTTTACATTAGGAAGACTCACTGGTTGGAGGAAGGACTTTGAGTGAGTCTCTTGAACTGAGTGGAGTTCGCCACACCTTGGATTCTCTTCCTTGTCGATAGAGCAAGGAAGAGAAACCTGCCTCTGACAAATGA
Source organism: Macrobrachium rosenbergii (assembly GCF_040412425.1). Classification (NCBI taxonomy): domain Eukaryota; kingdom Metazoa; phylum Arthropoda; class Malacostraca; order Decapoda; family Palaemonidae; genus Macrobrachium; species Macrobrachium rosenbergii. The sequence goes on along the minus strand of NC_089744.1, from coordinate 26,503,898 downwards.
TCAGGGTTTAGTACCGCATGATCAATTGTCAGACTTCTGGGTCTTTTTTGCAAGAGGAAGGAAAACACAATCTCATACGAAACAAGGCTAGGGTGAACCTTAAGAGTTGGACACAGAAAGGCAAATACAAGTATCAGGTATGACTTATTGTCAGGGTCTCCCTCCTCCCCTTGCTAGAGGAAGGAGTGGGTTTGCTTCTATAATCCTGGAAGGAAAAATAGAACGGAAGCTGGGTGTATAGGCTTACCTGCATCAACCGCAAGATCCAGTATGTAACAGCTCAAGTCCACTCTCTGCATGAAGGGAGAGAGGAAGGAGAAGAAGGAGAGGCCAATCACTACAGGAGTCATTCCCACATCCACAACCGAACATCTTAGGCGAGATGCAACCCTGTCCTGTTAGAGGAGCTGGGTAAGCTACACAACTTGTTGAGCAGTCACCACAGGTCCCAAAGAGAAAGAGTTCAAGGTCTTCCAGAATGCGAGGGTTGGACCAATGCCCCTGATTTCATGAGCTCTCGGGCAGAAGGTACCGGTGTCGTCTTCGCCAGCAGCAGAGTAAACTCTCCTGATCGTCTCACGAAGCCTGAAAGAAATCATGTTCTTGGACAAGCCAGTGCTAACGAAGAGCCGTCGACACTCAGGCCGGAGATGACAAGTCCTCTTCAGACAGCACTCTAACAGGACAAAGTAGCACCTCCTCTGGGTCATTACAAAGTTCTATAGGGAGGGGGTCGTGAAGGACTCAAACCTAGCATCAGGGACCAATGGGTTTTGAGCCATTGCTATGAGATCAGGGACGAAATTGAGCATAAGTGACCCTCATCCCCTCGAGTGTTTAACATTGAGGGAAAGTCCATGCAGGTCTCCAACTCTCTTCATGGATGCCAGGGCAAGCAGGAAGATGGTCTTGAAGGTCAGATCCCTGTCTGATGACTTGTAAAGGCTTGTGCGGTACACATGTCATATCCCACACAGGGGGCCTGAAGTCCCTGGGTGGGCAAGACCTTTTGAAGCTTCTCATCAGTAGTGGAATCTCCAACGAGGAGATTCTACACCCTTCAGCCGCAAGACTAGACCGAGTGCAGCCCTACAGCCTTTCAAGGTAGAAACGGAGAGAAGCTTCTCTCAGTGAAGGAAGACGAGGAAGTCTGCGACCTGCTAAATAGTAGCTCCGACCAGAGAGAGATCCTGTCTATGACACCAACCACAGAAGATGGCCCACTTTCCCTGGTATACTGCTGCAGAGGACCATCTGAGGTATCAAGCCATCTCTGATGCTGTGTGGCACGAAAAGCCTCTTGCTCACAAGAGATTCTGGATAACTGCCAGCCATGAAGACACAGGGACTGCACTGCCTGGTGGTACCACTCTACGTGGGGATGACACAGAAAGTTGGGCCAGGGAGGATTCTCTCTCTTTGCCTCAGAAAGCAGAGCTAGCAGGTCGGCATACCAAACAGCCTACGGCCATTTGGGAGCCACCAGAATCATCCTGAGATTCGGGGTGAGCAACACTTGACTGATCAACCTGAGAATCAGACAAAACAGAGGGAAGGCGTAGATGTTCAGGTTGTCCCACAGGTGCTGAAAAGCATCCTCCACAGCAGCCCATGGGTCTGGCATGACTGAACTGAAGATTTCTGTTGTGCTAGGTGGCAAACAAATCGAACCTCTCTGTGACGTCCGAGCAAAGGGACCACTCCGCCCCTATCACTTGATTCTGGTGGCTGAGCTTGTGTCACTACAGTCCTCTTGTCTGGAATGTATCTGGTTGACAGCTCTATCGAGTTAGCTACCGCCCACTCGTGCAACTGCATCGTCAACTGGTGAAATGGAGGGGATACAAGATCCCTCTACTTGTTGACATATGCCACCACCGTGGTGTTGTCACTCATCAACACCACAGTGTCCCATCACTTGATCCTGAAACTCTTGGAAGGCCAGGAAGGCTGTAAGGACAGGATTGAATGACATACTGGCCGGGTGTTGACCGGTTTATTGGTGGTTCCTTACTGAATGAATGTACAGAATCTTTGAAGTTGTTATTGGCTGGTGTGAGCCACAAAGTAGTATCTACACACACACAGGGCAAAACAGAGGTAATGTTTCGGACATCTGTGTTTGTCGGCAGACAAACAGATGGCGATTGTGAGAGACATAATAAACATACAGTTATAAAACATATATCAATGGAAAGGCCAGGAAATTCTACATATGGCCAATTGCATGAGATTTGAGACAGATTAATAAATACAATGCAGTAGCATAATATATGTGAAATGGCAAGACGTTTGGCATCTTCACAAACAGAAACATACATACAGTTTGATACAGAAGATTCCGTGGAACATTATGAGTACATGATTAGAATGCTTGCGTGGCAATGCAAGTAGTGGTGATTGTACATAAATCGAGGCAACAATGGTTAGGGGGAAACAGACGGAAATATTGTATGGTAGAAGTTGCGTTCCTTGAAAGAAAGAAAACGGGATGCTCTTGTTTTTGTCTTGTCCCCTCCGATGGATGACGAACACACACGTGTGCTCGAAAGAGACCGCGATTGGTGTGATGCGTCTCTTACAAGGCTGCCTTGAGCTCCAGGATGTTGATGCGAAGGTGCTTGTGATCTCGGTTCCACACTCCCGAAGTCAGCAACTCCTCCAGATGTGCGCTCCATCCCTCGGTCGATGCATCTGAGAACGGAAGCATGGCTGGAGGGAGAGTATGTAGGCATACTCCTGTTAAGAGGTTTCTGTTGTCTAGCCACCAGTCTAGATCCTCTCTCACTTCCCTCGAGAGAGGAATGAGAAAGGATTGAGGGTCTCCTTTCTCATTCAGTATCCAATGAAGCAAAAGAAGGTAAAATTGCCCATGCGGGACCAACTTCTCCAGCGACAACAGGTGGCTGATGACAACTCCCCATTGCCGAGCCAGCTGCTCCCATCAAGACAGGAACAGCTGTGCTGCCTTCCTGAACCTGCTGATACGAGAGTCCGAGGGTAAGCCTCCAGCTGCTACTGTATCTATCAGCATGCCCCAGTACTTTATCCGCTGCTTGCGGGTGAGATCGGACATCTCAGGATTTAGTATGATCCCTAGATCGTGGCAAAACTCGAGGAGCCGAGCCCTGTTCTGAGGCAACTCACCAGAACAAGCCAATTGCTGAGATACCTCAACAGACGTACCTTGTGCGAATGGGCCCAAGTTGACACCAGGGCGAACACTCACATGAACGCCTGAGGAGCAGTCAAGAGCCCGAAACAGAGTGCCCTGAACTGGAACACCGCTTTCCCGAGGATAGACAAGTATTTGGAAATATGCATCCTTCAAGTCCAATGTAAGCATGAAGTCATTCTCCCTGATGGAGGAGAGCACAGTGTGCAGTCTCCATCGTGAACCAAGTCTGGCAAATGAATTGGTTCAAGGGAGAGAGGTCTATGACCGGTCTCCAACCCCCCAAGGCTTTCTCTATGAGAAACACATGGCTGTAAAAGCCTGGAGGCTGATCTGACATGACTTCTACAGCACTCTTGCTCAGCATAGCTCGCACTTCTTGCCTGAGTGCGAGATTCTTCAGCAAACCAGGAACATAGGTTAAGAGACAGACCGGAGAGTTGGTGAAGGGTGGTCGGGACTCGAAGGGGAGTAGATATCCCTCTAGAAGGACATCCACTACCCAGGTGTTGGCTCATATCACTGCCATGTTGCCCAATAGCTCGACAGGCATCCCCCCACCAATGAGGGAAATGTTGCCCCTGGCATTTCCCCTTGCCCCCTTTTCCAGATTGGAAAACAGGCTGAAAGGAGCACGATTGCACTCCCTTTCCAGCAGAAGGCAGCGGCTGGGTGTTCTTGTAGGGGCCCTTTGAAGCCTGGGTCCTCTTAGGGGCCAAGAAAGTGCTAGCCTGACCCATAGGTCGGGCTACAGTGGCCTGCAAAGACCCAGAGGTCTTAGCCACTGCCTGATGGACAAGGCAGTCACTGTCTTCAGCCCAACGCTTGTCCACCACAGTATCCACCAACTCTAGGGAAGAGAGAGGCAGATCCCAGTAACGGTCCATTCCGCAGGGTCAGTGCTGACTCAGACCTGGTGATCCAAGTCAGGACAGCACCCCTTCTCTTCAACACCAGGTTTGCCATCTGGTGGGGAAGGTAGGAGATGGCTCTACCTCCAGACTGGCATGGTCTCCCAAAGGCAGGGTCCTCTCCAGGGACAATAGCACCTAAAGAGGCAGCCACCATGGATACTGTGGACAACCACAGATCCAGCCAATAGACTGCCATAGCGGTAGCCTCCATGCTTGCTGCGAAAGGGAGACCCCTTCCAAAAAAAGTTGCTGCAGCGAGAGACCCAGACTTAGACGAACCAGGTCTGGGTCAACCTGCTTGCAGAGGAGGGAGAAGGAGCTTGTCCGAGCAGTTCGACTGAAGCAAATTCTCCTGCCCAGATAGAAGATTATTCACCTGGTCGAGTACCCCCTGGGCAAGTGAGGACCACAGCAGCCCCACTGAAACCTTTGGTTCCTTCTTAGGGCCCCAGAAGGTTTCAAGACACGAAGGATGATCCACAGAAGGGCTGTGGCCCCTTCCCCAAGATCGTTGTGGTGACGAATCAGCACGATGATGTCTGCAAAGGTCCTCTGTATTTCGAGGGTATCTGCATGCTGAGGAAGAGGCCCTTTGAGTCTTTCCAGGGTGCAGTTCTCCTGATCTACTCTCCCAGCAGGAGGGAGAACCTCGGCAGACCCTTTAGATCCATCCTGAACTACTCGTGTGTACGACTGGGTCGATCCAAGGACCGAGCCAGGAACATAGGTCTTCATAGTCAAACTCTGAGGAAAGGACTCTCCAGAGTTCCTCCTGTCTGTCTCACACCTCCCAGCAAAACCCCAAGGGGTTGAGGGGACAGATGAAGAGGACTGGGCACTCCCAGCAGTCCTACCAGTGGAACCAACAGGAGGGCTGGTTGCCTGCGGTCATCAACCCACAGTGATGACAGCAACATGGGTCCAGGAGAGCCCTTACGCCTCTGCGAAGCGCTATCCTGAGAAGAGTGTAGAGGTTTGTGTGAACTAAGCCGAGCCGATTAGCACAATTAGCGGTTGGGCAGGGTCAAATGCATGGCTGGCTGGCGAGGACTTGTGCTGTCCTCTTGACGTGGCCCAGTCTTCTTTGAAGGCCAAAACTTCGCAAGTAGGGGATCTCTCTGTCTCTCCAGGTGTTCGGACCCTCGGGACCAAGACACCATGCTGGGAACCTGGCCGAGCACTGGTGGTAGTGCCAGCAGGAAGAGCCGAGACACCTGCATGACTCAGCTCTTTCTCTCGCTCTGTGCCTAAACCGGGATGGTGAGAGGTCTCTCCGACACCGGTTCAGGATACTTGAGACTCCTTAGAGACTCAAGTACTTGGAGTGACTCGCAAACATGCACCCAACACAGTGCTAGTCTTAGAGGCAGACTTCTTAGGACTGGCGATGGGAACACAAACCGAGGTCTGTGTGGCCGCAGCTCCCAAAACACAAGACCCTGGTGAGGCAAGCGATTTGGTTCCCTAGCCCAAAGGCTGGAAAAAGCCGACGAGAGCTTACACTGCTTCCCCTGTGGAGGGAGGCAGCCCCTTAGAATCCCCATGGCAGGACTTCCTAGGTGGGGGGAGAGACAGCCTTCCTCTTCTTTGGTCGACGGGCCTCAGAAGAGGAAGGGAAGAAGGTAGCAGACAACGAGGATGAAGACGACAATAATGACACCACCTTACGGGACCTCTTCCTCAACTTCTTCGTCATCCTCAAGACGACAGTGAAATCTCCCATCCAAGAGGGAGCAGCCAGGGCAACAGGAGCAGCCTGGGCGGCAGGAGCATTGGTAACAGGAGCAGCCAGGGCAGGTGGAGCAGCAACAGTGGCCCAGACAGCAGTGAACACAGGAGCACCAGGGACAGGAACCATCATATGGGGCATAGAGGAGGTAACCATCATAAACAGTAAAGCGAGGGACAGCGGGGCCACAGTGAAACCTGGAGGCAGGGGCACTGTGTGCTGGGATGCGGGACAGAAGTCACTTGGGTAGGGAAGTGCGAGGAGACAGTCACTGGCATCTTAGCAAACACTGTCATCGTGGTGGTCATGGTGGTAGAGACAGCGTGGGTCACCACCGGAGCAATCACCAGATTAGAGAAAAGGCCCTGCAGGGATGGAGGGCCCAAGAGACCTAAGGATCGCCAAGCTGCACCCAAATTAGTCGCCTGCTTGCCAAGGAACTGCTCAACCACCAAACTGGAAGGATGAAAGGTTGGGTTAGTGGAGGGAGACTCCTCTCATTCCGAGGGAAAAATTTCCCCCCCCTGGAACGAGAAGAGGCCCCCAGGAGGAGGTCATCCTGATCGCCTGCTCCCCCTGCCGTTCCACGCCCAACGAAGTGAGCGAAGACGATAATGGAGAGTCTTCTCCCAAAGGAGGGACAGCCAGAAGGGGAAGCTTGCCGGGAAAGAGAAACGAGGAAGAAGGGTTAACCACCAAGGCCGGAGTAGTGGGGGGCGTATAACCCTCAGACGACACACAAACACACATACTTCAAGCAAAAACAAAGAAAGATCCCACCGGAAAAAAAAACACCTCAATGACAATCAGGGCAGAGAGGGAGGACACGTTTGAACCGAACGACGGCCGAGAGCAAATTGGAATGTTTGCGACTTTGTCTTTGCGTCCGAGCGGGCTGGACTCCCGCCTACCGGAAGGTAGTTAACTGCCTAACTACCTTGTTTGAAAGTTCAACGGCCGTTTTCAGCTCCGCTTTAAGTAATTCCTAATGTGAAGGACAGATGGTTTGTATATCGTTTAGGAACAAACTCTCTTTTAGCATTTAATGCTACCCACACTTTACACTGCCCTCAAATATTTTTCCATAGAAACATGAATCTTTTTTCAAATAAGGGAAGGACAGACTTCCCAACCCCACCATACCCCGAACCATACATAGGAAATAACTTACTGGAAACGACTCTGCTTGGGTAAGCGACGTCTGGAAAGCTGCTATTAACTATGTAAATGCGAATGTTCCACGATCACTTTTCTCTCGTAACCAAGTCTTACGAAAAACAAGTAATCACCAGCCAGCTCACCTAAAAACAAAGCAATACAAAACGTTTATTCTGCAAAAATTATAAATTATAATATATATCACAAACCTTTAAAAATGCAGAAACAATCATATTAGAATATGGATGATCCTATTTGTGATATATAAGATCTTTTACCTATAAAAAAGGCCAAAAAAGTGCCAACTACAGTTATTTCTTGAAGTCATCTGTTAAAAAAAGGGTAGGGTTTGTAAGGAAAGTACTAACTTTACCGAAATGGTCAGTAGTCAGGTAGGCCTACAAACAGTCTAAATCTAAGGCACGAGTTTATGTATGCAGGTATGTTTACAAGAGCCAGTGCCAGCATGAAGCCAGTTTAACCATCAGCATGCATGTCTCTTTGTATGTATGTGAAATTCTTAGTGTAAGGTCGTAGGCCATGAATTTGTCTACGAAACTTTAACAAAGACGAATACACAAACAAAAATATGTAACACTGAATAGATAATAAATAACAGTAAATTTACAAAATTACATGTACATTCATTAATATTAATAAAAAGAAAGTGTATATTTATGCAATGCTTGATAACACCAGATCATAATGCCAGTAGCCACAAAGAGTGCCATGACATACTCCAATTAATTCAGCAAAGCAATATTTACACAAAATAATGTAATCGGTACTTTGCAACGTGCCATAAGATTAAGGCAAAATCCTTTGTATTAAGAAACTCGAAGGTTCATCATTTCGTGAAATTAAAAGTCTTCTGTCGAAATTTTACGTATACGTAACAAGTTTGTTGCATTACGTAAAGATGTGACACGTGAGTTCAACCGTGGAGTTATCTGGTCTCTATCCACAGCTGTTAATGAATTGCGCAAATACAACAGTATCCTTTTAATCTGCGCACTTTCGTTTATGACGTAATCGAAGCTCATTTGAGAACTCGGATGATCTTTTTCGCTTATGTACTCGCAATATTTTCAACTGGCATGTGTGCATGCGAATGCGGCCGCGCGTATGGCTACAAACATAATGGTATTTAAATGAAGTGTGGTTTTCTTTTTTACTTGGCGTGATTCGCCTTACCAGCTATCGTTACCGCCAGTAGCTCGGTTTTTATTTATTTTTCCTTTTGGTATTTCAGAAATATTCCTAGGTTTTTTTTTTTTTTTACTTTTTAGTTCCTTTTCTTTACTGATCACGAGTTTCTGAAAACAAATCGACTGAAATTAAAATCTACATTAACTACATCAGCATCACTCATTTACAACTGCATTAATTCCGTTGGATCAACATTTACTACAGCCCCTACAATGACTACATTTTCTGTAAACGGTTTTATGTGAACTGAAGTGTTCCCTTTTGAAATTCAGTAAAGTTGTTGTTCCCTAATAATTTACCACGACAAATAATCTTAGCACATGAATTTATACTTTAAAACAGGAAAATTAAGATTACACGTAGATTTCTGTTAAATAAAACCAACTTTCTTTTGATGTTATCACTCAAAATCGACAAATGTGACTTCTTCATAGATTTGCTTTCAAAGTGCATCAATAATTAAGTTGGGCAAAAGCTATTTCGTCTCTTCTAGCTTAATGTTGTGTTCTTTAACGACTGAACTGGTTCGATAATTGTCACTAACTTACCACTATTTAGTAGGTTGTTCTATGTTAATCCTGCCTTGTGGCAGCACGAGCTCTTGCCTTAAGCAGCCATAAGTGTGGCAAGGTTTTGAAGAGAATATGAGTGTTGGTGTCGATCTCCGTACTCATCTTAATCAAACAAAGACTAGTAGATATGCTTTGTATTGCAGTTTCTAAAATCTTTGTAATTCCAGTGACCTTTCATTGATATATTCTTTGATGATTCTTTTGCGTTGCGTTTCCGGTCAAACTAATTTTCTTGGTATTATCCACTAAGGTTTTCCTTCTATTTCTGCATCGGTCAATAGACAGGCCCTTTTGTGAGATTCCACGCCTTGTCGAGATGGTCCTCCACAATGGAGTGTTTCTGGCACGAGCAACCTCCTGAAATGCCACCATGTTATACGTCATCGAGGAAACCTGTCTAGTGAAAAACGCACCCGTTACAAAACGAACCAAAACAAAACCCCACGACAGCGGATCAGCTGTCTCAGTCTGAGACGACCTGTCCGAGAAGCTTTTCGGTCCTATTGAAGTTGTGAAACGTATATAAGATCAAAATGGAAGTGAGCAATAAGCAAGATAAGCCGCAAACTACTGGTAAGTAGTTAGTGTAGTAAACCGCAAGCCATAGGCTGTAACGAATAATCTACTTAGCTAAGGATATATAAGCTATTCTAGGATGGCAAGTCACCTATCCAATTTTACTCAAGGCTAACCTGGTGGGTGATACTGGGGTACCCTCACAGGCAGATGGGCAGGAAGAGCATAAAGCGCGGAGCGGATGCAGGGTAGGGAAACAGGGGTAAGCTTGAGAAATCCTGACCTTTCCTAGAATGCCGTGCCCTGACCTAACCAGACCTTACCTTAACCTAACATAGGATGCCATACCCTGGCCTTGCCAAGGGGGCTTCGCCCCCCGTGGACCCTCTAAGTAACACTGAATATCCCTGTCTCCCTACTCTGTATGTCACACTACAACACAAAAAAATTGCATAATTCAGGGAAATAAGTCACCAAGATGTTTGGTATCATCTGTAGCCTAACCTAACCTAACCTAACCTAGGGTGCAAGGTCCTTACCGTGGTGAGGGACAACCTAGAACACCATAGATCATTAACCCTTAATGGATGGGCATCATCATATGAGCATCTCTAACAGGTTTTGAATGATGGATGGGCTAACTGTGTGAGTATTATTAATCACCACACGATTTGGATGAATTTAGTGGGAAAGATGTTCACAGCACTTCAGTGGTCGATAAATGACTTATGGCAACTGTTTAGCTCAGCACAGGACGGAGGGGGTATTAGTGTGCCTTGAGACTTGATGGGGGAATGTATTGCCCCTCACTATCCCATGAAATCTTTTTATTTGTTTGCTCATATATATACCCAGGGATTGCTGTTGGTTTTAGTTCTTTTCTCTAATGATAGTATGTCAGCTATAATTGTAATTTTACAAAGTAAAGTGCAAAGAAATATTAGAAAAATATTTACACCTTACAAAAAGTTACTGCATCTCCCTATCTCAGTAAATCACGTAAATATTTTACAACAAATATACTCAGAATTTGTTACTGATTTTAGTTCTTATCTGTTATGATATTGTGTGAGCTGTAATTATAATTTTACAAAAGAAAATAAAATAAATTATTAGAAAAAACATGTATAATATAGTAAAATTAGCATATTTTTACGAGTGTCTTGTAAAAGAGGCCCCACATAAGGTTGTAAATAGTCACTTTCAACTTCCTGTGGCAGTTAGGGTAAAATCTTTAGAATTGATGTGTTTTTTTTTCTTAAATTGGTAAAATCTTTAGAATTGATGTGTTTTTTTTTTTTTTTTCTTAAATTGTCCAACCTTAAAGTTTGCCTGGTCTGGGGTGTGTTTAATATATTTTTAGCCCATCCCTTAACCCTTAAGGGAGGGGATAATTATACATGATGCACACCCCCAGACCAGGCAGACTTTAAGGTTGGCCAATTTAAGAAAAAAACATCAATGGAAAGAGGAAGATTTGCAAATGCACATGGTGTAAGAAAAAGAATTCTAAAAAATTTTCCCTACCTTCCAAGGGAAGTTAAAAATTACTATTTACAACCGTGTGGGGCCTCATTTACAAAACTCTTGTAAATTTTACCATGTTATACATGTTTTTTCTAATATATTTTATTTTATTTTGTAAAATTATAATTACAACTCACACAATATAATAACAGATAAGAACTAAAATCAGTAACAAATTCTGGACATATTTATTGTAAAATAGTCACATAAACTTACTGAGATTGGGAATGCAGTAACTTTTTTTTTTTATTTACACATGTTTTTTATAACCTTTCTTTGCAAAATTACAACTGTAACTGACATCATATCATGAAAGATAAGAACTAAAACCAACAGTAATCCCTGGGTATATTTATGAGCAAATAAATGAAAAGATGTCACGGCAGAGAGGGGAGCAAGACATTCCCCCTCCAAGTCAAGAACAATACTGAAGTTCCCAAGATGCCCATGATTGGGCTGAGCTGAATTCTTTAGTTGCCACAATTCATTTATGGGCCATTGAAGTATTGGAAACTCTTTCCTGCTTGATACAGACAAATTGTATGGTGCGTAATGTTAATCCTCCTCAGAGGGGATCCTTCCACTACCCAAAACCTGTTTTGGAATAGGTGCACACCTGTAAAACTGTTGCCTTCTCATCAGCATCCTGGGACTCAAAGGCAGTTTCCTGGCCCTCCGAGAGTTTCAGGATCTTTTTTTTTTTTTTTTTTTTTTTTTTTTTGGATACTCTGGGGTGTTGTTAGTATAACTTAGTTTAACCAGACCACAGAGCTGATTAACAGCTCTCCTAGGGCTGGCCCAAAGGATTAGATTTGTTTTACATGGCTAAGATCCAATTGGTTACCTAGCAATGGGACCTACAGCTTACAGTGGAATCCGAACCACATTATAACGAGAAATGAATTTCTATCACCAGAAGTAAATTTCTCTCATTCTTTATTGGCCGGTCAGAGAATCGAACGTGGGCCCAGCTGAGTGCTAGCCGAGAACGATACCAACCCGTCCAATGAAACATCACAGTAGTGGCATATGTCAACAAACAAGAGGGTCTCGTTTCCCTCCTGTTTCTTTGGTTGACTTTCAGGTGCTTGAGTGAACTGTGATGCACTCTGTAGAACCATCAGCCAGATACATTCCAGGCATTGGGATGTATTGGCAGGCAAGCTCAGCCTCTGGCATTGAGTGACTGGGACAGAGAACTCCCTTCACTCAGGTCTTCACAGAGAGATTGCTCGACTTGAGGGCTCTCTATCATCTTTCTTTCACCTCCCAGCTCAACAGAAGTCTGCAAGTCTTCTGCTTCTGTACCAGACCCATGGATCACTACAGTGATGCATGCTGATAAGGTGGGATAACCTCGGCGTCTTCATCTTCCCTTCGTATTTGTCTAATTTGCAAGGTGTTCAGCAAAGCGGTGTTCACCCCAAATTTAGTTGAATGCTGGTAGACTATAACTTTTGTCCAACCTGCTAGCTCTGCTTCCGAGGCACAGAGAATAGTTCCTCCCTGACCCGACCTTCTGTGTCAGCGACACCGTCGACATGTGAAGCACTTCCTCAGGCAGTACAATCCCTATGCCTTCACGACTAGAGATTATCAGGCCTCCATTGCAAGCATTGGCTTCTCACAGAGCGGAAACGGAGATAGCTGGATATCTTATCAATCCTTTGCAGCAGTTCCCAGGGATTGGAGCCATCTTCACTAGTTGGTGTCATTGATGGGACTTTTTTTCTCTGGTCAGATTCACTCTTCAGCAGGTCGCGGACTTCCTCATCTTCTTCACCGAGAGTTGCTTCTCTCCGGTTCAGTTGTGAAGACTTAGTTCCACATTCGGCCTAGTCTTTCAACTGAAAGCAGCCCTTTTCCCTTTTCTCCTCAGTCAAGATTTAACTACTGATGAGAAGCTTCGATTGGTCTTGCTTTCCCAGGGACCTCAGGTCCTTGGACGGCATGTGACTCTCATCTAGGGTTCCTGTCTCGTGCTCCACATGTGCCCTTGTGAGAGTCGTCAGGCAGAGTCCCAACTCTCAAGACCATCTCTTGTCTGGCTCCGGCACTGGAGAAGAGGATAGATGATCTTCATGGGCTTTCTTTGCTGTGAGCATTCGAGGGATGGGGATCAGTAGCTCGACTCCATCTCGAATGTTGTAGCAAACTCCAAACCAAACGGCACCTGTTGCCAGGTTCGAGTTCTTCATGATCCCCTCCCCCTTGGACTTTGTAGTCGATGATCCAGATCAGTCACTGCTTTGTCTTGTTAGGGTGCTGCGGTACTTTCCGAAGAAGTCTTGACATCTCTAGAAAGAAGTGTCCAAGGACACGTCTTTCTTTCTGGCCTCATGAGATGATCAGAAGGGTGTACTCTACAACTGATGTCGACAACACTTGTACACTCCGCCCGAGAGTTCACAAAGTCAGTGGCTTGGTCCATCCCTCTCATTCCGAAAGTTTCTGTCGGTCTGAAAGCAGAGATGTGCCTCATCAGACCACATTTATGTCTTTCTACCTTTGGGTTTTTGCCCAGGAGTCCTTGGAACCCCCTTTCCTTGGACCTGTGGTGGCTGCTCAGCAAGTTGTTTTCTTACCCGGCTCCTATGAGAGGACAGGTAGTATCTCGCTTAAGGTGTATGGTTCTGGAAGCGAAAGGGATTACGAGAGTGACTGGTCTCTCCATCTCCTCCTTCCTTGTCCCCCCTGCTTCTCTTCCTTTGGGCAGAGAATGGATCTTGAACTGACACTTGCCGGAACTGGCGCCTGATGCAGTAAGCTTACACATCAAGCACCCATTCTGTTTTTCTTTCCTAGAATCATAGAAGCAATCCCGCTCCTTCCTCTAAGCAAGGGAAGGAAGGAGACCTTGGCAATAAGACAAACCCTTTTCTGGTTTTTGCCTTACTGTCTCCGACTCTTTAGATTCTTCCTAGCCTATTTTCGTATGAGTTATGATTCCTCACTCTTTCGAAAAGGTCCAGAAGTCTGACAGTTGATCTCGCAATTCCTTTACTTCAATATGTCAGAGGCATGGTACTCCTGCTCACTCTTTCGACTAGGAGGAGTAGCCCAGGTGTGCCAAACTCCAGTCACTTCAAAGACTCACTCAGATTCCTTCCTCCAACAAGCGAGTCTTCCTAATGTAAAGGACGGATGGTTTGTATATCGTGTAGGAACAAATCACAATTTTTAAAAAGTAAATTGTATTTTCCCTAACTATACAAACCTGAGGTCCTTTACATTACATTTATGCTGCCTCATGCCACCCCTCTATCCGAAACCTGGGCCGAAAGGCAAATTGTAACGTTTACATCCGGGCAGGTGGGACTCCCGCCCACTGGATGGTAGTTACTGCCTCACCACCTTGTTCAAGAGTTTTAATGGCCATTTCCAGCTTCGCTGTAAATAATTCCTAATGTAAAGGACCTAAGGTTTGTATAGTTAGGAAAAATACAATTTACTTTAAAAAATTGTATTGTTTCAAGTTAAACAAATGAGTTACACCAATAGGACTCACAAGATCTGCAGTCAGAAAGATATATGGTTCATGTGTCTTCAGTGTGTAATCAGGCTTAGCAATAAAAATTAATAATGACCAGTGCTGTTATCAACAATGATAAGGCATCTTTGGTTATTTTTGTGAACTATTTTTTGACTGAAGGACTAATGTATTCATCAAAATACTTGAAATAATTACTACTGTATATGTTCTGTACTTGGATAATCCATCTGCATGGATGTAACTGAAACAACATCAAGTGTATCCTTATTGATGTCAGTGCATTTGCTGAACAGTATTTAAGAAGAGGCTTGATGATTACCTGAAGCATTAATAGTAAGCCTTAGGGTAAACCGATTCTTAGCTGACTTGTATGCCTAGTCTGCTTTTCCAGCCTTTTTTTTTTTTTCGCCAACAAATTGCAGTTTTGCCATAGTGAGCAATTGCCCATACAAATAACCACCTACCATAATTCTTCAGTTCTTCTGCATCTTTTTAGCTACTTAAGTATTAGCTAAAACACTCGCCAGTATAGAAGTTGCAAAGGTAGCTAAAGCATCACCAGTACATAAGCTGCAAAGCTGCCAGACTGAACCCATTAAACCCCCCATGACTGCCATTAAGTCCCAGTTTTGCATTACTTTTAATATGATTTAGCTTTCTGCTAAATCATATTTAAAAGTCAAACTTTCCTTTGATTATAGGGTAACTTAATGGAAAACCACCTTGCACACTCATCAGTCCACTTGAGCACCTTGCACACTCATCAGTCCACTTGAGCATACACTTATCAGTTTACTTGAGCAATAGACTTTTTCATTGTATCTGTTGCTGGATGCTAACAAAAATTTGGCAGCTTTCAAGATCCTTTTGTGTGCATGTAGATAGTACAAATGGTGGATGCTCTTGCTTCTCAGACTGTATGCATAACAATTGCTGAATGCTTGGTAATTTGTATGCCAAAATGTAATTTTTTTTTCCCACATCTTAACACCATGAATACTAAAATGACTAATGACAGGGAATAGCAGAACCTAACAGTATTAGTTGGGAGGCCAGGGAGATGGTGGAAAAGGGATGAATCATGTAGTTGCCTATAAGATGAACATGCATAAAGTATGAAATTAAATTTTAGAATTTTTTTATTTTATATTTTCCAAAATTGTAAAGCTGAAGCTGCCTGAAATGATTTTGCACATATGGGAGTCCAACTGTGTTATGCCTGTGCTATAGGGTTAAGTCCTATTACAGTAATTAGTAACACTGAATACCATTGCACTAGTTGGCAGTTATTAACTGTATTTATTAAACATGAATTTCTGTATGCTTCTGTTTTAAAATCAATCTACATGCAGGTGTTTCATGAAGAACTTAAGTTGTAAATGATTGTATTAGTAGTTACTGTGCATTTTTTATATTTGAGACTGATGAACAACAAAATTTTCATTTTGCACAGTCAATCTTGTAGAGATGGACACATCACCCGGGGGTTTCCAGCTGGTGAACCCTCACCGTACAAACAAAGTAGATAGCATGGATTTAGTGGAAATGGCACGTGAAATCCAGAAGGTCTGTACTCATTCAAGTTCATGAACATAATTATTGTGTGAAGTAACAATATTTTGACCTTGAGTAAATGGTAAAGTTTTTGTAATTTATTGTAATTTGTACTTGACTTCAAGTTTTAATAAAACATCAGTAATGTATATTTATAATCTGCTTGCTGAAAGTTAATAGCATTCACAGGACAATATTCTTTTTTAGCTCTCACCAGGAAACTTAATTGTACACATTTTTATAACTGAATCTCAAGTGTTTAGCAGTTGTTATTTTTGGTTTCTTATTTTTATAAATATTTTAATTTTTATTTTAAAAGATATTTACAAATTTTGTTTGTATTTGATTACTTTCCAGGCTGACCAGTTTGTTCATGCAAATGTAAGCAATAAACTGCAGGTCATTGCAGAACAAGTCAGATTCTTACAAGAACAGGCGAGACGGGTCTTGGAAGAAGCGAAAGAGAATGCCGACTTACATCATGTACCGTGCAATTTTGTTAAAAAACCTGGAAACATATATCACTTATACAGACGACCTTCAGGACAGAAGTACTTCTCCATGTTAAGTCCCCATGTAAGTTTTATCATCTATGCTTGCTAAATAATCTAGTACAGTAACTGAAGTTGAAATTATGAAATACCACTAAAGATGCAAGTATATTATATTGGAAGTGTTATATTTTTCAAAACCTTTAAGATAGAATCTTCTTACTACAGGAATGGGGTGACAGCTGCCCACATGAATATTTAGGAACCTACCGCCTGGAACATGATCACTCTTGGACTCCAGAAGAAAAGATGAAAGCAAGATCAGATGATCAGCAAATGATCAACAAAATATTGACTTGCTCAAACACACTTTCAATTACCATGGGAAAATAACTTACATATTTGACTGGTTAAGCAGTTAAAAAGATTCCCACTGTGTGGGATTTCACTACTACATATTCAGTATAAGTGTAAACTACAGTCCTATAACAAGGAGTCTTACCTGTAAGATAATTCATAGACCACAAACCTCTGCCAAAGCTAAGTACTTCACTCCCAAAAAGGTTCCTTACTCATCCTGTTAAATTCCTGTCTCCTAAATTCTAATTGCTTGTTCCAAGGTAAGGAAGACCACCCTTGGTGAAACTTGTAAAATCTTGTACTTCAGTGGATGATATTAAAGAGGAACCGTATATGGAAAAGTTTATGTAGTTTTATTAATATGGGATTGCAAAGTGGGCAGGCATTTTGAAAAAAGCCTACCAAAATTGACATCTCTTATGTATCAAGGGTATGTGAATGGTCTCTCAGATTTGACAGCAAGATATTTTACTGGACAAGTTTGTTGAATATCTATAACAGTTTTTACGTTTTCCATTACATACCTCAGTTTTAACCTTTAAATTTTTTTATTTATCAGCAGTTTATAAAATGTTTCAAGCTGACAGATCTGAAGTCCAGATGAAATGTGTTGGTTATTTTCTATAGATTTTACTAATTTCCTGTTTTCTGAGATGTGGTTATTTTCTAAAAACTAATTGGATTATTTTTAAATGCTTAGTACCATGGTGTATGAATCCAGATAGGATTATTATTAGGAATAAATATACTGACCATGAAAATTTTTTTTGACAGGTACAATTTTTGTTGGTCTGTGACAAAATGTATGATGATGTTTTCTCAGAATTTGATAGCCTGTATTTAATTACTTAAATTACCAGTGTTTGTAACTAGTAATTCATTTTCCTCTGCAAACAAAGTTGTGATAAGTATTACATATACAATTTTGAAGGAAATTGAAAACTGAACAAATCTGATATATTGTATAATTTATCAATAAAGTACACCAAAGCATACCCCCCCAAAAATAATAATAATTTGGTTATTTTAACCTTTCCTTAACAGCCGATATTAAGTCCTCCCTCATAATTGTTTCTTCTTGGCGTGTACTGGTATTCCTGAGCTTAACAATACCTTCCTGCACTTCACTTTCACCTATCAATGCGACCAGTGGAATTCCATTATCTTCTGCATACTGGAAAATGAAAAATTAAATCAATTTAGAGCAGAATAAGATATGGAACCTAATGATTAGCATATTGTTATGGGGTAGAGTTTGATATTTTCTTTGTGATTAGAAGGCCTGGTCTGTGAAATGTGCTGTAGAGGCTGTAGACATTTTAAACAAAAATGAGTTACTCTGGTTCTTCACACATCAAGGGTGTGCAAAGATGTTACCTGTATCATGCAGTCACAACACTGAATCTGGATGATAGGATTTGAGGTAATTTATTCCTCAGCTTCCCCTGGCTGTAATTAGCATCTTGAGTAAGAAGCAAGGGCACCTTTAAGATGCACAGTGCTAAGTAATAAGGCGTTCTATGATTGGTTGCCTTAGTTTAGTAAGGTGATGTAGTTGTTTTCACAGTTTTCATGGTGCTTCCATGAGACGAGGAACAATGTGAGCACTGATACATGTGTAGTGGATTCTTCATTTTTAGTGGTGATTGGGTAGTAACCTGTGCCAAATCTGGTACTCCATGTTCTAGGTCACATTTTGAGGTAACTATGCATGCTTATCCATTATCTATGGTAGAGAAGCAGTCAGGTGCTAATTGGGTTATTATACTATATCCCTTCCTGAAGGCTAGTGACCAAGTGATTCCTGACAAGGCCTTTTGGTGGCATTCAACAAACTACAACAAATATAAATTTTTTTTCTCTGTGAGAGATGCAGAAAGGGGAGGAGCTAACTGAAACTACAGTCTAACCTTTGTATAAAATGTTTCATCTACATGACACAAAATTTCACTTCAGAAGATGAATTATTTTTATGTATTTTTGGTGTGTGGCATAAATCAGCACCAAATGATCATAGCAAATGCAGTTGTCCGTTAATAGTGTGGGATCCACTTATGTTTTAAAAACATGCTAATGGTAAATATAACGAATATTAAATCAAAACATGAATTTGGCTTAGAATGCAAAGTGATTTGAAGATATTGTATGTGCCAACAATTTACTTTTGTAAGTAATTTTATATAAAGCATTTGAAATTACACTGATTTTGAGGAATGGTCCTGCAACTAGTCCCAAAACGAGTTAAGGGCCAACTATACTTACCTTGCTGTACTCCGATCTTATTTAATCCCTGTCTTGTACCCAGATCTCATTTAATACCACTTTGAGCCATTTATATGATGCTTTGGAAGTGAATTTTTATATGAACTTTGTACAAGTGCATTCATGTAAGTTTTGGCTGGTGCAAGAGCTTTAAAAACTGAGCTATTTTTTTTTTTTTTTTTTACAACACTGAGAAGTTGCAGTGCACTTGTTGACAAATTTGCTGCCAAGAGCCAAGACATTCCCTGAGATCTTGAAGCATCAGGTTTGTGACCAGTTACAGAGAGCCTTGAACATGGCTTATACAGGTTTATTTCAGAAGAGGTTGAACAAGACTCATTCATCAAGGCACGATTATAACCTTGTACTGTGTTTTAATGCTGAAGATCTTGAGCTAATGCTGCTGTTGATTTACCAGTCAGAAATTCAATGGCACTGAAGGGATTTAACAAGGACCACCTCTCAGGAATCTGAAAGTCTTATTACAAAGGTATGGATAGCCGTAGCTATCTTAGCTACATGGTTGGCTATGATTTGCAAGTCTTGTTTTGTTTATTGTACAAACAAAATTTATTGATTTTGAAAAGTATCAATATCAAATATTCACTGTTACTGTGAACTGTAGAATTCAGTTATCCTGATATATTTTAGAGAATTAACTAAACAAAGATATGGACTTACCTGCAACTGACTCAGAAGTTTGGGATTGTTTTTATAGCTACTTTCAGCTTTAATCCCAGCGCCATGTAAGAGCCCAAGAAGCTTTAGTCGCTCCTGCACCATTCCTTTACATGCTGCCGCAACAAATACTTCGGTTTGTGTGGCACGTATCTGAAAATAAAAAGGTTTACTTTTATTAATAATTCTATTTAACATATTAGGTAACTTTACTTTTCTAGGATATTTTGTGTAATAGAGCTTATACCATCAAAATTTCAGTCAAGATAATATATTTTGTAATATTTAGGAACACTTTAATTGAATGAAAAACTCTATAAAACTATAAAACACTACTCAAGACAAGAACAGTGAGCCCATTACTTAAAAGCCTTTCATTCCTTTTACTGTACCTCCTTTCATATTCTCTTCCATCTTACTTTCCACCCTCTCCTAATAATTGATTCACAGTGCAATTGCGAGGTTTTCCTCCTGTTACACCTTTCAAACCTTTTACTGTCAATTTCTGATTCAGCGCTGAATGACCTCATAGGTCCCAGTACTTGGCCTTTGGCCTAAATTCTATATTCAATTCAATTCATTACTTAAAATAAATGAAACCAGAAATTATTAAAAAATTCCAGACACAGTACATAAATAAATAAAATTAACAAATTACAGAAATCACTTCAAGTACATTAATCACAAAATACATATTTACAAGAACCTGCACATTCAATGGAAATTTATAAGTAAACCCCGGGATTCGCATTCTCACAATTCGCGGACTCAGTGATTCATGGAATTTTCTGTGGAACCTACCTATAAATTATTTGCAGGAAAACTCACTCATTCACGGATTTTTTCGTAGAGCAATATTTTTTTTTTTTTTTCATTACTAAATACTGTACTGTACCTACATCTACATTTTATGATAATGATTTACAGTACTAATTTTCAAATAATATTAAGTTTAATAAGATTAAATAATAAAATTAATCATTCTCTCTCTCTCTCTCTCTGAGATGAGAGAATTTTTAAGCATATGTAATAAATATGTTTACTTGTTTTGTATGATAAATAAATGATTTACTAATTTTCAAATATTAATATTAATGTATTTAACACAAAATACCAATTCATTCAAGAAAATATAGTGAATTGAATTAGTAAGATTTTAGTTCAATATAAATTCTCTCCCTCATCTTTTTCCGAAAGCTTTGGAGTGGGGGGGAAGGGGTTGTAAACTGTCAAATATCTTGACATGCAGACCACAGGGGCAGAAGATGTTGCCACTCGGTAGTCAAATAAATATTGGCACTTGGTGGTCAAATACCCTACGAAGGATACTAAAAAACCTCTCTCTCTCACATCTAATCTAAATTATGTCCTTTGTATTTCATGTCAATCTAAATTATGTCCTTTGTATTTCATGTCTCTCTCTCCCTCTTTCTTTTTCCTTCATAAATCATGAATTTCCATATTTTGATAACTAACGTAAGAATAACTTCTCTCTCTTTCCAAAGTTATTCTCTCTCACTTTGTCATAATATGTAAGAACAAACACCCTCTCTCTCTCTCGCCAAAGGATACTCAGAAAATGAGAGATAGATATACAGAACGGAGAGTGATTGAGAGCGAGAGTATATATCTCTCTGTGTTATTGGCTGGAAGGGTTAGAAGTACATACGTATATATTTTTAAGGGTAAAATGTTTATAATGACTTTGAAATATTAATAATATCATTTCAAAGATTAATACAGTAATGGGGTAATAGTTTAAGGTATATTTGATGTAGGATGCTAGTTTAAGGTACACATTTGGTATCTGAACTTTCAAGATAGGCAGTTATAAGCATTTTTAGAGGGGGGTTGCGTACACATCCTCCCAAAATACAGGGTTTTACTTTAACAAATACTAAAAGTTAACTAAGACAAGCATAAATTCTAATAGAGGCCTGTGTTAACTTTTCCTAGGACTTAATGTTTAAAGACTGTGTACAGTGGGTCCCCGGTCATCGCGGGGGTTAAGGACCACAACCACCCGCGTTAAGCAAAAATCCACTTCAAGTTGGAACACCCCTCTAAAAATGCTTATAACTGCCTGCTTTAATAGTTCAAACACCAAAGACCTCCTCTAAAAATACTTATAACTGCTTATTTTAATATTTCAAACACCAATTATATCTTAAACTATCATCCTAAAATACTTTAATGTCATTTCAAAGTCATCTTACAAAGTTAGCCTTAAAAATATATGTGGCCTACAGTTACTGTATGTGTGAAAACTAATTAAGTTCCCCATACACCGTACAGTATTCAGGCACACCCATTTTCTTTCTTACAGTACTATTCATGCCATCCCATTGTCTTTTACAAGGGAAACATTGGCAATTCACAAGAGAGAGAGAGAGAAATTTAAGATTACGTAAATCATATGGGTACTAACCAATGATCAATGTTGATTGAAGATGATGATAATGGATTAGCTGTGCCCCATATTGTATCAATAACCTTCCTCTTATGTTTTGGCTCCTTCCCAAAATCATAGAAGAAGCAGGGTGTTTAGGAGGCATCTTACAGTGGTATGATCCACAAAGATAAGTTATATGTGTACGTACACACAATTTGAACCTCACTGCAAACACTACACTTTAAGCCTAAGCAGAGAACTGTGTGAAGGTCTGGCCAACTGTGCATTTTTTATTGATTTTGTGTGTTTTGTATAATGATTCTGAAATGACATTACAGTACTGTAAAGTAAAGTGTTTAGGATGAGTTTACAGCATATCTATATGCTGGGTAGTTTGTAGAATGACCTAACTACTGTAGTACTGTACAATACATACATACGAACAAAATGGTAGGCTTGTTTACGTCACATCGATCTACATATCATGTTAGTATTTTTGTGAATGAATACATTTATAATAAAGAAATTATTTACTGTACTGTATTAATTTTCAAATCCAGTACCATACTGTAATATTAATGTAAACACAGCAAAATACAGTAATTGGTACATACTGTAAAGTGTATTTTTTCTTTTGAAAAATGTTCGTCCCAAGCCCAACTCTCACAGTTCGCGAAACAAAGCATCTTTATTTCACTTCATCGCGTTGGTTCAGTATGTTCGCATTTGCGTTGTGTAGTATTCATTGAAGTCTTTTTGTTCTTGTATAAGATGGCTCCAAAACACCCTGCTCCTGCTAAGACTTCTGGCAAAGTGCCTAAAAGACAGAGGAAGGTCATGACACTCCAGCAGAAGGTAGAACTTCTTGATATGTTAAAGCCAAGAAACACCTTTGCGGCAGTAGCCTACCATTACTTGCAGTCTACACTGCACAGCTAATTCATCAGCATCATGCAAACACTGATCACTGTTGAGTACTCATACGATTCACTGTACTGTATTGTATTTTTGTCTTAATCTTAAACTTGAAATGACATTACTGTAAAGTGTTTCAATAATATTCAAGTGTTTGAAATAGTACTATAGTGTTTCAATGATATTAAAGTGTTCCAATATCTGCAAAGTGGTGAATTTTCCGCGATATATTTGGATATACATATAACAGATAAATCCACGAAGTGGCAAATTATCCACAACATATTTGGTGATGTGGTCCACAGAAAAAACCGCGAATAACTGACGCCAAGACTGCTGATCTGCGAGTAAGCCAAAACCCACTTTACAAACTTTCAAATGGCTAACGTACAAAATTTTTTAAGAGAATTCCTGCCTCAGAGTTACAGTTTTGTTTCAACAAACCTGACCACATAATTCTTTTCACTGTTGCTGTAAACCAATGTTGTTGATGTGGATCAGCACTCTACCTTGTTCACGTGTGTTTGTATCCCCATTCTTTATTCATAATTTCTTTTCTCTGCACTCATACATTACCTTCCACAACCATTTTCTCTTCTCATTCATTCATTCACATTATATCTCTTCCTGTAACAAATAAGATACTGATATTATCATGTGCTAATACAAAAAAGCCCACTTTATCATGGTGTGGGGGTGTATGTTGGCCTTCAGTCTACTTTCAGTCTCTAGGCCTTGCTGGGTAGATGGGGATGGGAGGAGGGTATTCACTCTACCTGCCCCCAGTACTTGGTGTACTGCACACTTTTCTTAAAACAGATGACTGGGCAATTATTTTTATTACAATATTCTACTCTCTTGTACAGTGTTATTATTATTATTATTATTATCATTATTATTTTTGGTCTATCACAGCCATCCTATATGACTGGGTGGTTTTTATAGTGTGGGGTTCTGGGTTGCATCCTGCCTCCTTGGGAGTCCATCACTTTTCTCACTATGTGCACTGTTTCTAGTAGCAAACTCTACTGCATGAGTCCTGGAGCTACTTCGGCATCTAGATTTTCCAGATTCATTTTCAGGGATCTTGGGATCGTGCCTAGTGTTCCTATGATTATGGGTACAATTTCCACTGGCACATCCCATATCCTTCTTATTTTGATTTTCAGGTCTTGATACTTATCAATTTTTTCTCTTTCTTTCTCATCTACTCTAGTGTCCCATGGTATTGCCACATCAATGAGTGATACTTTCTTCTTGATTCTGTCAATCAACGTCACGTCTGGTCTACTGGCACATATCACCCTATCTGTTCTGATGCCATAGTCCCAGAGGACCTTTGCCTGATCATTTTCTATCATTCCCTCTGGTTGGGTTCGTACTACTTATTACTGCAAGCTAGCTGGTGTTTCTTGCACAGGCCCCAGTGGAGGGCTTTTGCTACTGAATCATGCCTCTTTTTGTACTAGTTCTGTGCAAGTGCCAGACATTCTCTTGTTATGTTGTTTATGGTCTTGTTTTTCATACTGCACTTCCTGCATACGGGTGAGATGTTATTTCCATCTATTGTTCTTTGAATTTATCTTGTCCTTGGCCTGATCTTGTGCCGCTGTTAGCATTCCTTCTGCTTCCTTCTTGAGTTCTCCACTCTGTAATCATTGCCATGTTTCATCGCTGGCCAGTTCTTTAGTCTGTCTCATGTACTGTCCGTGCATTGGTTTGTTGTGCCATTCCTCTGTTGTTTTTCATTCTCTTGTCTCTGTATATTTCTGGGTCTTCGTCTACTTTTATCAGCCCTTCTTAGCCACTCGTCTTCACTGGTTTTCAGATATTGCCCCAGTGCCCTGCTCTTGATGTTGACACAGTCCTCTACACTTAGTAGCCCTCTCCCTCCTTCCTTTCGTGTTATGTACAGTCTGTCTGTATTTGCTCTTGGGTGTAGTGCTTTGTGTATTGTCATGTGTTTCCTAGTTTTCTGGTCTATGCTGCGGAGTTCAGCCTTCGTCCACTCCACTTCACTACTCCTGCGGTGTATCTGATTACTGGTACTGCCCGTGTTTATGGCTTTCGTCGTGTTTCCGGCGTTGAGTTCTGACTCAAGTATCGCCTTAAGTCTCAGCATATATTCCTTCCTGATCGTGTCCTTCATCTCATGGTGTTTTATATCCTCTCCTTCTATTACTCCCAGGTATTTGTATCCTGTCTCATCTGTGTCTGATGCTATTCACGTCTGGCAGCTTTATCCCTTCAGTCCTTGTTACTTTGCCGTTTTGTATGATGACCAAGGCGCATTTTTCTATTCCAAATGCCATCCTGATGTCCCCATATAAATCCTTAGAGTCTGGATTAGGGTATCTATTTCCTTGATGCTCTTACCATACAGCTTGATGTCGTCCATGAATATCAGATGGCTAATTCTGTTGCCTCCTTTCTTGAGTTGGTACCCATCATCCATCTTCTGCAGCACTTTTGTCATGGGAATCATGGCTACTACAAAGAGTAGTGAGGACAGTGAGTCACCTTGAAAGATCCCTCTCCTGATGTTAACCTCTGCTAGACTTATCCCAGAGCTCAAAAGTACTGTATTCCAGTAGTGCATTATTATTATTATTATTATTATTAGTATTATTATTATTAGTATTAATTATTATTATTATTATTATTATTATTATTATTAGCATTGTCAAAAATAAATCCATATTCACTAGTGCCCATGGAACTAAGTGATTCATACTTAGACTAAGTGTCCCAAAGCTACAAACATATGAAAGAATATTTTACAGCATCCCCTGCATCACTCAAGTCAAAATTAAGGTTAATATTGAGGGTTTATTGCATACCATTCTATGTATAAATGTGACAATTAACTTCTACGATAAGGTTATCTCATAACTTAGGTAATGATGAAGATCTTAAACCTGAATGGCTAAGGGTTAGATTAAGATGGTAGTATGATTTAGTATTTGAAAGAGGAGTGTCTGGTATGCTGATGCTACGGGTCAAAATCAAATAACAGATGAAAGTGAATGTAAATGGTAGGTTACATCAAGTCTAGTACTTTGAAGGGTCATAGCCTAAGCTAGCCCAGTAGATCTTCAATGGATTTCCAGCTAGGCCCCCAAGTGTCTGAAAGTCATGGACCACCACAAAACTACACAAACAGCTATGTTCTCGAACACCACAAGAAAATGTGCATCAGAGGTATGAAGTGACAGCATATTATACATTCATAAACCAACGTACTAAACTGTAATGCAAACCAAAGTTACAATTTGCATGCATTATTTTAAATGCCCATTTCATGCTTACTATTGAAATGGTAAATATAAATCAACAGTTTCCAAAACCTGCAAAAGTAACTCTAAATTCAATAACATCTCCCATCATTAAAGAAAGCACAAGGAGCATATAAAAACAAAATAGGAACCAACATCAGCTACAGCAGAAGGGCAGCAATTAAAGTCAAGGCATAAGATAACTATACTTCTGTACCAAAAGCAGACAAGTGTTTGTGTGTGTGTGTGTGTGTGTGAAATTATCCAGTACTTTCATACATAAAATGTTTAAGGTTAAATGCAAAAGGTAATATTCACACATGAAAATTTCATACATCATATACTTTACCTGCATCTGTCCCAAAAGCAACCCGAAAGCCAACATGGAACATAAGAAGGATGTATATTAATTACAGTAATTATTTAGAAATAACAAAAAATTGGTGACTGCTTGTTTAATAATAAATTACAATAAGTAACAATTAAGTAAAGTAACTAATAATTTAAGCAAGACAAAAAAATGCAGTGGACACACTTGACAATTTTTGTACACAAAGGTTAATTTGCATATTCCTCATTTCCACACACCATTCACTTAACCTAAACAAAAATTCAGTATTCAATATTTTACTATGTAAAAAAAAATAAAAATGAGGAAAAATTAGTATATTACACTATAAATTACATAAGTACTAGATAAATTTCAAAAAGCTAAACCATAAAATATTAGAGTGGAATCCCAACTTACAGAGTACAGAAAGTTGAGTCTATACTCCTGGTAAAGCTTTCCACCAGAAAAAGAAACCCCACATTAACTGAAATTCATACTTTATTATTTTAGTTTAGTCTCCAAATGTAATTCACAGCTTTGACACATCATGTCTTATGAGTGTGGATAATATAAGTCAGAATGAAGATAAGACACAATAGCTCAGGACTTTTCTTAGAATTATACTTGTATCCTTGAACCTGCACTCTTACTGCATTTATATTCCATTTAGGAATCAGCAAGCATAGTAGCAAGATGACTACTGTAAATACCAACTGGTTATGAGATTTGTATCTAATGAACTAATAAGACTATATCTTAAATTTCATGTACTTATAGTTGAACCAAACTATTCAGTCAACATTCTTAACTTATGGAGCTGGTTGCAGTCATATGAAATACAGTGGGTCCCAGCTAGATCGTGGATCAGCAATGGCTCCTTCAGCTAATCATGGGTTTTCCTGTGCAACTTATCCCCAAAGCATATAGAGGGAAATTCACTAATTCATGAATTTTTTCATGAAGTAATATTCACTAATTACTGTATTTCCATTTTATTTTCATGACCAAATACGTTTTTATGGTAAAAAAATATCTACTAATTTTTAAATATTAATATTATTAATTTTTTCATTGTTAAAAGAAATGAATGTATTAATGGAATTATTATTTTTAATTTTGTACATAAAAGTTTATACAGTAATTCATATTTCTATGAGAGAGAGAGAGAGAGAGAGAGAGAGAGAGAGAGAGAGAGAGAGAGAGAGAGAGAGAGAGAGAGAGAGAGAGAGAGAGAGACCTGGTGTTTACAGGTGATGTCTCAGCACAGTAGCTGGGGACGAGACTTGGTTAAACTACCTGGGGAGGCAAGTATAACGTTGTGTTGCATGTGTATGAAATTCGGATTTTAAATATTTTTACGGTGATTAGAGATGAAACATCAACAGTGATAAAATATGAATGTAAACAGCAAAATATCAATAAAATGCTAAATTAAAATCCCGTAAAATCACAAAACAGCTAACTAATGTACATAAACGTCTCAGTTCAACCTCTCTCTCTCTCTCTCTGTGTACATATCCTTTAATGAAAAAACAGCAAAATAATGATAAAATGTCATTCACTTACAGAATCCATTTATACTGTATTATTATACTGATCTACTATCATCGAAATATGTACAAAAAAAATCGTCCCGACATTGGTAATTGCTTTTACTGATGTAAACGTAATTGTTTTTACTGATGTAAACATATGTACATAGATAGGAGTTGCCATATTTTTCACTTTCTCTGATTTACTGTACCGTACTTCATTACAAGTTTAGTTGACTCTATGATTATCACACATATAACAGTACACAAGAGAATACTTTATCACTGTTGATGTTTCATCTCTAATCACCATAAAAATATTTAAAATACAAATTTCATCTGTATGCAACACAAGGTTATACTCGCTTTCCCAGCTAGTTTAACCAAGTCTCGTCCCCAGCTACTGTGCTGAGACATAAATTGTAAACATCAGTTCTCTCTGTCTCTGTCTCTCTTATTGAAATATGAATTACTATATCACATAATTTTATGTACAAAACTAAAAATAATAATTCCATTAATACATTCATTTCTTTTAACAAAGAAAAAATTATTTTCCTAATTCTTTAAGTAGTAGGCTCAATCAGCTGATTCTCAGAACGTGAACATTATAAATATTGGGGCAATTGTTTTTTTTAAACATATTATGATAATATATGATCAATATAAACACAGTATAAATGGATTCTGTAAGTGAAATAATACTTTATTGATATTTTGCTGTGTTTACATTAATATTAATATATGCAAATTAGTAAATCATTATAACATGTATAGTACATACACAAGAGAATATTTTATCATTGCTGATTGTTGACTGCATTTATATACTGTATTTTTTTTTATGCATATCCTCGCATATCATGCGACTTCTTAAGACCTAATTTTGAAGCTACTGTAATTTTAAGGGGGTCGCATCATACATGAAATATAAAATTAGCGTATGTAATATTCACATGTTAGTATCATATAAAATACAAACATAATGAAAATGCATCTTTTCCATGGATCTTTTAAAAGTTGCGCTTTACTTCACTGTATCCAATAATACTGTATGAAGTATTCCCATATTACTATTGTATTGTATTATAAAATACAAACATAGCGATCAATGTTTTGGTTTGGAAATCAGCTGAGGACAATTACAAGTTTATTTCGCCATATTTATCTCAACTCAGAGGGATTTTCTTGCTTCTAGTTAGTGTAAATGAATCTCTAGATACTCTATTTAAATGGCAAAGTTATTTTTCATTATACGAAGCATTTTGAAGTCAAAATACTGTATGACCTAAATATGTCTCGTTGTGAACTGAATTTATTTTTTTTTTTTTCATTAATAGATGGTTTTGGGGTAATTTTTTTATGTAAAAAAAATCATTAGTTTCCATTCGCTATTTTCACTTGATTTCATCATAATAAGAGCTTTACATATTTAACTTTTATCAGCATGTAAACAACAGTAAAATGTCTTTTTTCATGCCCAGTAGTTCTGATTAAAATACTTTTTTCTCCAATTTTATTTAAGGTTGAATTTGATTCATATTGAAGTTAATGGGAGTTTCATCCATGTTGAAGCAATCTAATTTATAGTCATTAGCAGCTTGAACATTATTTTCTCACCTTCAGCTACAACCTGCAGTATATTTAAATTTAGCAGTTTATTTCCTTGCTGATCTTTTTTCCATTCAAATAAGCGTATAATGTAAAAATATATCAGTCCTACTTTACTTAACGTCATTTGTAACATGACTACGGTAATTTTTTACTATAGTATGATGGTTGAAATGCAAGCAAAACAGCTGTTGGCATCTGATTCAGTTGTTCATAGCAAAACAACTGTTTCTCATTCAGCTGTTTACAGCTGTGTGCGTTTACACAATGTGTATAACATTACTAACGATACTTTTATCTTTCTCTTTTACTTTTTTAAACTTATTTAACTAGAAGATGGGATAGATAACAAGATGGAGGAAAAGAGGTTAGTCTATTGTAATTTGGTCTCTCAAAAAAGGAACTTGCATGATACAGTAAACCCCCGTATTCGCGTTCTCACAATTTGCGGACTTACGTATTCATGGATTTCTCTTTGGAACATATCTACCCATTATTTGCGGAAAATTCGCCCATTCGCAGTATTTTTCACTGAGAAATATTCACTACATACTGTATTTTCATCTCATTTTCATGACTAAACGCACTTTTTGTGATAGAACTATTAAAATACTCAGGTAACACAAGTTACGATAATTCACCTTATGATAATTCGATTTTGCAATGGGGTAAGCAATTAATACCAATACGACAATATTATTTATAAAATATTTTTAAATTTTGCGCGGGTGCAGGCAGCAGCATAATCAGGCAGTGAGAGAGATCAAATTACAACAGACAACTTTTCTTCCATCTCTTTACCCCATCTTCTAGTTAAAAAAGTAAAAGAGAATGATAAAATATTGTTAGTAACGTTATACTCTTGTGTAAATGCATACAGTCATAAACAACCGACCAAGAAACTTGTTTTGCTTATAACAGAATCAGATAACAACAGCCACTTACCTGTATTTCAACCATCGTACGGTAATAAACAATTACCGTAGGTTATGGCACAAATGATGTTAAGTAAAATAGGACTGATATGGATAAAAGATTGCAAGGAAATATACTGCTACATTTAAGCTGTAAGTTGTAGCTGAAGCTGAGAAAACAATGTTCAAGCTGCTAATGACTACAGTATACTGTAAATTATCGTGCATCGGCAACATGGATGAAACTCGATCATAATCAAAATGGGAGAGAAAGTATTTTAATCAAAACTACTGGGCATTAAAGAACACAATACTGCTATTTTTATGCCGATAAACGATAAATAAGTAAAACTTGTATTATGATAAAATAAAGTGAAAAAATAGCGAACGGAATCTTGAATTTTTTTTTACACGAAACAAACACCCCCAAACGGCCATTGTCAATCGTCATCTATTAACAAAAATAATGGATATATTAATTTCAGAACAAGACGTATTTTAGTTATATTTAGATTTAAAAACACTTCGTATAATGAAAAATAACCTTACCCCTTATAAATAAAGTATCTAGCCTCTAGAGATTCCTTTACACTAACTAGAAGCATGAAAAGCGCTCTGAACTGAGTTAAATGCAGCGAAATAAACGCCGCGTAAACATTTCCAAACCAAAACAATGATCGCTACGAATGTAATTTTTAATACAAAAGCAATATAAGAATGTATATAATGCAGACTACGCTACCTTGTATATATACAACACACCATAGTGTAGGTTAAGCTAATTCTTGTTTGTTATTCATTTTCACTTTGCATGAACCTCCAGAATTAGCTGATATTAATAATTACTATACCGTGTATGTAAAGAGTATATTTTATAGTGTAGGCTAGGCTACCATATATGTATACAGTACATAGTACCAAATACCCTAGTGTAGGCTAGGCTATGTTTGAGATATGTTTTGGTATTTCTTATGTTTTTTCCAACAAACAATGGTTTTTTTTTTGGAACCTAATCCCATCGTAAGTAGGATAATAGCTGTATAATCATTTTTAGTTTGTTTTGTGAGTGTTTGAACTATCAAAATAGGCAGTTCTAAGTGTTTTTTAGAAGGGTTCTAAGTATTCGCTGGTTTTAGCTATTCGCGGGGAGATGTGGTACGCATCCCCCGTGAATACCGGGCTTTACTGTACATGATATACATAAAAAAAATTTTTAAAGGTGAAAATTTGGGGGTCACATGATGTGCAAGATCGCACATTACATGAGTATATACGCAAAGTGCTGTACAGTATTTAACTCTACTTGTGAATTCCCAAAGTTTCCCCTCTCTGTCTACTTGTGAATTCCCAATGTTTCCCATATCCAATAAAAGAAAACAGGACAGTTCCAATATTGTGAGAGAAAATGGCTGTGCTTGAATGTAGGGGACTTAGAGTTTAGTTTTCACACATAGCTGTAAGCCACATACTGTATTATTAAAGGGTTTTAGGATGGTGTCTGAACTATTAAAATAGGCAGTTATAAGCATTTCTAGAGGGGGGCTCTTTGGAATTTGAACTATTAAAATAGCTGGTTATAAGTATTTTTACAGGGGGATACCAACTTAACGTGGATTTTCGCTTAACGAGGGTGGTTGTGGTCCCTAACCCCAGCAATTAGGGGGACATACTGTAACATCTCTTAGTATATGTTGTCCTGTACTCTACATGATGAAGGTTAGGTGTCCTCATATGTAGAGTACAGGACAACATACACTGAGAGATGTTATTTCATATGACTGCAACCAGCCCCATAAGTTAAGAATGTTGACTCAATAGTCTGGTTCAACTATACATATTGTAATATTTTTTTTTAAACACTAATCCTGCAGTCCAGATACACCACAAGAAAAGATTGCCACCCTCTTAAGAGGGAAAGAATCTGGATATGTAAATTCTAACCTGGGTGCCAAAGTAGGTGGCTTCCTGAGTGATTATGAATAAGAAACACGAATCACAGAGATTAAAAAGGGCTCATCAAGTTGGACAGGAGCCTTATTACTATGATCATGGTTCATAAATTACATAACTTCTTTTATTCCTTTTCCTTTTTTTTTAGGAGGGCAGACACAAATATAATTCATAAGAATGATAGGGCTTATGTAAGGAAAGAATGTGAGATGGGGTGAAGAGAAAGGAGGGGCAGTTATAAACTGGCATTCTGCCAAAATATAGGATATCCAGTAACCAGCCAGTGATTAATGCACCATGTAAAACTAAAAAATGTGCTGGGTAATCTCCACAAAGAATAATTTACTCCTTAAAAGCTACAAATATAGCTGCACCTTTGGTTGGAATTGGAATATAAAATTTCGGCCAATGGCCAAGCACTGGGACCTATGAGCTCATTCAGCACTGGAAGGAAAATTAAGAGTACAGGGAGTTTGAAGGTGTAACAGGAAGGAAACTTCGCAGTTGCACTTTGAAGCAAGTGTTAGGAGAGAGTGGAAAGTTAGATGGAAGAAAGATAATATGAACAGAAGTACAATAAAATGAATCTAGGGTTTGGTGTCTAAGAGGAACATAATTTGAAGACTTCAAGTCAACTATTCTCCTATGCAAAACCTGACATTACCTTCCTAGATTGTCTAAAAAACAGCAACATCTGCTACCTTGGAATAGAGATTTTGAAGAGATCCCGACATTATCACTGACATCGGCTGAAGAATACTCTTAATTTGGCAAGAAAGAGCCTTCTTGTTCAGCTACCTGGTCTGGAGGGTATCTCTAGTGCATCCTCGGAGAAACCTCTCTTTATGAGGAATCGCTAGATAACCACATGTGAAGGCTGAGTTGGTCTAGGTTCTGATCATATTCTTTAGTGCAACTGCTTGGATGGCTTCTTTCACATTGGTAGTTCTCAATGTGTTTACCTGGAGTGACAACATGTCTGGATATCACCCTTGCAGAAACCAAATGGATACAATCATGATCACTATCTATTTGAATGACCTCATCTTGTCTAGAACTAGTCATACTAGGGAGAATGGAGGGAATGCAAACACTACAAGATTGTCCCGGGGGATAATGAAGGGACTGTTTGGCTGCCTGATTCAAGGGTTGAACTAAGGTTTGCCAATGACCACTGCTGGCAGAACTTGGTCCTTTCTGCTTAAAGTCCACAATAACTTGTTTTCTTAGAGCATATCATATGTATGCTGGCCAATAAAGGAGTGTTCTCCCATTGCTGTAATATGTGGCTCCAGCTGTTGGGCTACAGGATTAAGCATATATAAATTGATAGGTTTAATACTAAGGATGGCAGTACTTGGTGGGTCGGTAGGTTTCATATACGCCTATCGATTTCCTCCGCCAAACTCCGTTTCCGGGCGAGATTCTTGGTAAATTGGTAGGTTTCATATACACCTATCGGTTTTTCCTTCGCCAAACTCCGTCTTATATAACTTATTAATAGTTGTTCCTCCGGTGTCTGGGGTCCTAATTTTTCCCCCTCCTGGAGGCCGGCCGCAAGTCTCGTAACTCTTAACGCCTGTTAATTGTTTACGGAGAGTTTTCTGAAGACGTTACGGCCTTCTGTCTCGTTCTCGGACCTGTGAACATCGTCCCGGAGCGATAAGTAGGTGCGGGAATAATTGAGGCAAACCTTTTCCACTTAGCTCGGAATTAGTGAGGCAAACTTTTCCTTTAGGGATTCGTTACCTTCTCATCCCTTTTCGACGGTTCCTGGTCTACCGTCCCTAAAGTGAAGTCAGTAGTAAAAAAAAAAAAAAAAAAAAAAAAAAAAAACCTTTTTCAACCAAGAAGACCCGCTCTGGGGCCCCCTCAAGGACGTCTCGGATCTCTAATCCGGTGCCATCTACGAGTTTGGCCTCGTCTTCTGGAAAGGGACACGGCCCAAGCAAAGCAAGGCGGTTACCCCCTCCTTCCTTTGTTGAAAACTCTTTTTACGGGTCTCCTTATAAGGAGCTCGATTTGAGGGTCATTGTCAACCTATTAAACTAACTATCTACCTCATGGTCCATGCCTTCCCTTTCCCAGGAGCTTAAATCCCAAGAGATTAATCTCAAGACTCATTGTCAATGGATCACCTGTTAAGTCCTGCTCCGTTCCGGAATTCTATAATTCCACCTCTTTTCCCCTCCAGTCTGGGGAATCTTGGTGCCTTCCCTTTATGCTTCCCAGCATGAAGGCACCCTCCTGTCGGGGGTGTGGGCACACGGAGGTTGGTGGAAGGGCATTTCTTCCCTTCCGGTCTGGTATCCTCTTATCCGGGTTTTACCAGACTGTCAGAACGAGCATGGCATCTGTCTGGCAGGATCCATAAGTGAGCCCTCAGCTAGGGGCTGGACACATCGTCTCCCTGAGAACTCTAACGGAGTGGCAGGCGGAGAATTCCAGTTCACGCCAGCTGTGGGGTCTTACCATGCTCTCATTGAGAGCCCTGTTTCTTACCCCTTGTGCTCCGAATGTAGCCCCTCTTATCAACAGGCTTGTTTTGAAAATGTATCGCTGAGGCATTTCCGGGAGACAGATATCACAGATACATTCACAGTGAATCTTCTAACCCCGGACTGCGCCTCTAATTTATTCAGCGTACAGCTCCCTAAGCTTCCGGAGTCAATTTTCGGAAGCTGAAACAAGGTGTAAGTCAGGCTTGCCCATTCTGCCTTGAGCTGAAAAATCTTATGAACAGTTTCACCTGGAGAATTAATCTTTTCCCCAGGTGGGCGTTGTTACGGCCCGTCTGGGGCTACTATTGTTACCCAGAGCCTCCGTTCTCATGGGTGTCTACCCTACGAGCAGAAACGGTCTGATCTTGCCGGGACCTGTCCCAAGTCCGGCAAGAAGTTCATGTAGTTCAAGAGCCCCCCTGCTCAGGCGGTGGTGCAGGCTCTTCAGGTCTCTGCCCCTAGACAGCCGTCAGCTCTCACTCCCAGCCTCCACCTCGATGTGTGCGGGTTCAGCCAACACATCAGCCCCTTGTAACACCCCCGTGTGTCTCTGCCTCCCCCACGTGCCTCCGCCGGAGTTTTCTTTGCTTCATACGAAAACCTAAGGAAAGAATTTTCACTAGACATTTGGCCAGAGGCTCTGACCCTCGGGGTTATCATAGGAGCAGGGAAGCATCCTACTCCTCTCCGAGAAATTGGGATGGCATTCGCTTCACGGGAGGCAATCAAGCCTCCTCCCTGTAGTGTTTCTCATATGGGTGGGAGGCTGTACCGTTTTCAGGGCCACTGGAACTTCAGTTCCTGGGCCCAGAGTATAGTTATCAGGGCCCGGGGTGGAGCTGGACTGTTGTTCCCACCCCCCCCCCCCCCCCCCCAATCAGGTTCAATCAGCCTCCGGCCAGAGTTCTGGGGGTCTTTGTGAATGGCCTGTCAGGCTTTTTCAGTCTGCCAAGGAAGTTCCCTTCCACTGGAAAATTTTTCCGGGCGTGTCCCGTTTGTTTTCCTTATTCATGCGGCAAGTCTCGGTTGCTTACAGTCTTGTGGGTTCGGATCCTACTGCGCCGTGGAGCCGTAACCACCTCTATAGACCTTTCCGATGCTTCCTTTCACATCTTGGTTGCAGAAAGGTCCTATCCCTTCTTGGGATTCAGACTCGGGGAGCAGGCATACCCCTTCAGGTTCATGCCCTCCTCAATGCGGCTCCAGAGTCTTTGCCAGTTTGAACAATACCGTAGTTCAACAGCTCCGGTATTAGGAGGCTATGCTAGCTGCATATCTAGTTGCCTGGCTCATTTGGGCACCCAGCGTCGGGAATTGCCTGAGGGCGCCGGTCATTTTAATCGGTTTCTAGAGTCTTTGGGCTTCTAAGTAACCAGGAAGGAATACCACCTGATTCAGGAGGGTAGCCTTCCGTAGTTATGAATCCAGTGGAAGTGGAAAGAGATAGCAAGGACATCCTATCATTTCATCATCTCAAGCATACCTCTCCCGTGCCCAAGAAAAGGTCCTGGGTTTTCTCCAGTTTGCTTCAGTGACGGTTCTCCTTCTGAAGTCAAAGCTGGAGTTTATGACTGGGGTATGGTGGAGTCAGGGACGTGTCTCCTTGATTCCTCCTGCTTGAATAGTGGCCTCCGGCCTTGCACAACTGTCAAGTGCTTACCGAAGTCAGTTCCTCTCCAGCTTTCCCCTCTGGCCTCAGTATTCCACACCGTCACCTCTCTGGGCGGGTGAGGTGGATATTTTTGGCCCAATGAAGTACATGGTACTTAGTCGGTCACGTTCGGCAGTTCCATATCAACGCTTTGGAGGGCGGTGACAGTCTTCCTGTCCTTGGGAAACTTCTTCCCCCAAGAGGTTTCCTTTTAGGCTGGTTATGAACAAAACAGCAATAGTGCGCTGCGTAAACAAGTGGTTTTGGACTCCGAATTGCTTCGTTCAGGTTATGGTTCATTCTTCTCCATAACCAACAGACGCAGGTGCCTCTGTCTACCACCCTTCTCGTAGGTGTCCAAAAGGTCACTGCTTTTTCCCTATCCAGGGCCTCCCCCCTGGTGTCGGAATAGTCCTTAGATGGAGCGTCATTCAGGTAGTCTTGTGACCTTTTCCTGGGCCTGGAAGTAGGTCTGTTTGCAACCCAATTCAGCCACAAACTATCAAGCTGTCCCGTCTGGTATAAACTCAGCCTCGTCAGCCCCCCTCAAACTCTGATGTCCTGGCTTTGTGGTCTTTGTGAATCTTACAGTTTAGGAGGAAACTGATATTGGTCCTGTTATTACTGTTTTCCTGAAATCAGTTAAGGGATCCTACTCTACTGCAGTATGGTTCTGCAGTTAAGTAACTGGCACTCTTCACATAGTTTTCGAAGCTACAGTACTGATGCGGCCGCATTGGCCTCGAGGAAAGTGTTTTGTTGGAACCAGACTCACAGGCCCTTAACTTTCATCCCTAAGGTCTGTGTTCGTCTAAGAACAGTACTCCGTCCACATTCGGTTTCCTGGTCTTTGAGTAATGTATCAGAGTTAGCTTCGGTAACCAACAATCATCTTGTTCTTACCTTTCCTTGTTAAGGAAGTCCCAAAAATTTTTAATCAGCTTAGCTTCTAGTGTTAGTTTTCCTGTACTGTCTGCCCTGTCTGGCGGAACCAATCAGTTTGGTTTCCCCTCATCAGGGGTAGTGTTGTGAATTCCTCACCCTAACTTTCTATCTACAATTGAAGGTCCTCATTTTCGGTGGTCACCTTGGAAAGTACTCCCCTTTTACAAGGTCTGTTTCTATGTCCAGTTTTCTCCTTGCAGGCTTTTTTTTAGACAGGACCTCGCAATTTTGTCAGGTCCTCTCCTTTAAAAAAGGGGGCACTGTCATTGGGTCTGCTATTAGGCAGGAAGTATTTTCTTAATACAAGCCTATTCAGGTGCTATTCTAAGCTCATGATCTTAGACGGTGACCACTTACATTATTTTCATTACATGAACTTAGAGGACCTTACTAATGTTCAGGGTAGAATTCTCCTAGTTTTCAACGTTTCTATTTAAGTCTTTAATAGCAGAATGATGTTTATTTCTCTGTTACTATTTCACCGGGTGACACGGGACCCCGATCCAGAAAAAAGGATTTTGACAAAGGAAAAATCTATTTCTGGAGAGGGGCCCGTGTCACCCGGTGACCCACCCCTGTTTTTCATTCTCTCCCTCCCTTGATAAACTTCATTCTAGTGAGGTGGGTGCTAACATGGAATGCAACGGAATTACCTAGAAATAAGCGCTGAATGGACTATTTCACCGGGTGACACGGGACCCCGATCCAGAAAAGGTTTTAAGTTGAAAACTTGTATCTGTAACTTAATCTAAATTACCATCAGGACTGTCAAATGTCCCTAATAGGTCCCTACCTAATTTCTGCGTTGCAAAACAGGGATCTTTGCACTCAACCAATGACCAGAGTGAACTAAACTGGTCGAATTAATGGTTCCACCCATGACCCCTGCCACAGTAGACCTCTGTTCTCAATCACTTAATTAGGGTTGGGCTCTTAAATCTCCCTTTGATAAACACCATTTAGATTCTACTTGGCATTTCCTTTCTCAAACCTAGTACAATTATGCTCCCTCATACCCTTTAAAATATCTCACTACAACCTTTATGCATACTGTTTCAAACATGGGGTTTGTGCTTCCTGTAATATAAAACATACCTACTCAATATAAAAAGAATTAAAAGCACAGAATGGAAAAAATCCCTAAAGAATGAAAACAGTATACAGTAATCTACACATCAGAGCTTTAAATTGTAAATACAAAAAAAGTTTTTGGTGAAATTATAAATTTTAAAATTAATTTGTATTTTTCCTACCTATACAGACTTGAAGTCCTTTACATTAGGAATTACTTTCAGCGGAGCTGTAACGGTCGTTAAACTTTTGAACAAGGTGGTTAGGCAGTTAACTAACCTCCAGTAGGCAGGAGTCCCACCTGCCTGGATGTAAACATTCCAATTTGCCTTTCAGCCCAGATGTCAGAGTGATGGGTGGCATGAGGTGGGCATAAAACTGTAGAGGACCTCAGGCTTGTATAGTCATGAAAAATACAAATTACTTTTAAAATTTGTCATTTTTTCCTACACAATATACAAACCCTCGGTCCTGTACATAAGGAAGACTCATTTATTGGAGGGAGGAATCTGAGCGAGTCTCTGAACTGACTGGAGTTCGCCGCACCTGGGTTACTCTTCCTGGTCTATAGAGCGAGGGAGAGAACCGTGTCTCTGACAAATTGAATGGAGTGTAAGAACTGCAAGATCAACTGTCAGACCTCTGGGCCTTTCCGAATGAGTGAGAGAGTTGTAATCTCATACGAAAATAGGCTAGGATGAATCTAAGAGTTGGCGAGTAAGGCAATTACAGGTATTGGGTTTGTCTTATTGTCAGGGTCCCCTTCCTCTCCTTGCTAGAGGAAAGGGTGGGATTGCTTCTATAAAGCTAATGAAAGAAAATAGAACGGGTGCTCAAAGTGACACTTACCTGTATCGGCTGCCAGTTCCAGCAAGTGTCAGCTCAAATCCCACTCTGCCCAAAGAAAGTGAATGAAGGATGGGGAGGAAGGAAGAGGAAGAGAGGCCAGTCACTCACACAAACACTCTAACTTCCATAACTGTAACCCTTAGGCGAGATGCTACCTGTCCTCTTAGAGGAGCCGGGTAAGCTACGTGACTTGAGCTGCCACCACAGGTCCCAAGGAAAAAGTGTCCAAGGATTTGTGGGCAATGTCCCAAAGGTAGAAGGACATAAACGTGTCTACTGTGACCATACCCCCGCCTTCAGTACCTGAGGAACTGACAGATTCTTCCGGAATGCAAGGGACGGACCATGCCCCTGACTTTGTGAGTTCTCGGGTGGAAAGTACCAGTGTCGTCATTGACAGCTGCAGATTATGCTCTCCTGATCGTCTCACGAAGCCAGAAAGAGATCGTGTTCTTGGACACTTCTTTATTGCCTGAGCCAGTACTAACGAAGAGTCGTTGACACTCAGGCCGGAGATGTTCTTGTTGCGAGAGGGAGACCCCTTACGCAGTAAGATGCTGCAGTGAAAGACCCAGGCCTAGGCGAACCAGGTCTGGGTCTGCCTGTTCTGCTTGTTTAGTCGGCAATGACCGCTCCATAGGCAGGTAGAAACGCTTCTGTTGAGGCAGAGTTGAGGGGGGGGAGAAGCTTCTCTGAACAGTTTGATTGAAGCGAATTACCCTATCCAGAGACCATGTTATTCACTTGATCAAGCACCCCTTTAGTAAGTGCGGGCCATGGCAGCCCCACTGAAGCTTTTGGTTCTTTTTTTCGGACCCCAAAAAGATTCGAGGTGTGAAGGACGTTCCACAGAAGCAGCCATGGTCCCTTCTTCAAGATCATTGTGCTGACGAATCAGCAAGATGATCTCCGAAAAGGTCCTCTGTATCTCGAGGGTGTCCATGCCCTGGGGAAGAGGACCCTCGAGTCCTTCCAGGGTGCGGTCCTCCTGATCAACTCTCCCTGCAGGAGGGAGAACCTCGGTAGACTCCTGGGATCCTCCCTCAACCACTTGGGCGTACGGCCGAGTCGGTCCGAGAACAGAACCCGGAGCGTAGGCCTTCATGGTAGAACACTGATAAGAAGCAGCATTCTCGTTGGAGTTCCTCCTGTTCGACTCACAACTCGCGGTGAAACCGCGGGACAGGTGAGGGGGGGACGAGTGCTCCTACCTATCCCTATCCTACTGGAAGAACCAGCAGGAAAGGAAAGTCATGGCAAGGAACTGTCCCAAGGAGAGCGTAGAGGTTCATGAGAACACACCCTTACACTTTCCTCCAGCGAGCAGGGTCAATCATGCGAATGTGAAGAGGGCTGGCTGGAGTCCAGTGCTTGGGTGCCGTCAGACGTGAAC
The DNA here is from genome assembly GCF_040412425.1 of Macrobrachium rosenbergii. Lineage (NCBI taxonomy): Eukaryota > Metazoa > Arthropoda > Malacostraca > Decapoda > Palaemonidae > Macrobrachium > Macrobrachium rosenbergii. The sequence continues at coordinate 26,462,930 of NC_089744.1, read as the reverse complement.
TTGTGCAATCCTCCCAACGCGCTCCAGTCTTCTTCAAGGCGGTAACCTCCTGATGAGAAGAAGCCTGTACAAAGGACCTCCTCACTGTGTCAGGAACCTGTCCGAGCACTTGAAGCAGTACTGGCAGGCAGTGTCAAAGCACCTGCATGCTTTGGCACTTTCTCCCATGCTGTGCCTAAACCAGACTGGGGAGCTGACTCTCCGGTGCTGGTTTGGGGTAATCAAGATTCTGTGGAGACTCAACTACTTGGAGTGACTCAATCTTGTTGAGCACCCGATACTCCCAAATTTCGTACAGAACCATCAACGGGAGCGGTCTCCACCTGAGTGTCCAAAGAAACTCAGGAAGAGACAACTACAGAACCAGTCTTAGAAGCAGACTTCTTAGAGCTAGTTTCATGTGCATGTACCTTGGGGGCTCGCACTCGAGGCTCCCGACACACAAGACCACGGTGGGGTACGTGAAACAGTTCCTGTGTCTGAAGACCAGGGAGAGCCAGCAAGAGATCCCACTGCTTCCCCTGTGGATGGAGGCAGCCCCTTAGAAGTCCCATGGCGGGTCTCCTTAGCAGGGGGAGAGGCAGCCTTCTTCTTCTTTGGCTGGTGAGCCTCAGAAGAAGAAAGGGGAGAGGCTGCAGACAACAAAGTCGAAGACGAAGAAGACAACAATGGCGACACCTAATGACCCCTCTTCTTCGATTTCTTCCTCGACATCATCTTCAGGATGACGGTCAAGTCTCTCATCCAGGAGGGAGCAGCTGGAACCACAGAAGCAGCTGGAACAGCTGGGGCAGCAGGAGCAGCTGGGCAATAGGAACAGCAGGAGCAACCAGAACCGCGAAGGCAGTATGCGGAATGGACACCACATATTGAGGAGCAGGAGCATGCACAGCAGTCTGGTCCATCACCGTTGGGGTCATCAGGGTTGGAAAGTACGTAGATCCCAATGTGGGAACCTTCACAAATACTGTCATAGTCACCGTCGTTGTACTGGTTGTGACAGGAGCATGCGTCACCACAGGCAACTCCTGAGCATGCAATGCCTTCAAGTGCACCAGGATACCTTGAACTGATGGGGTCCCCAGGAGACCCAAGGAGATCCATGACTTATGGAGCTTGGCCGCCTCACAGAGCTCAGCTGCCTGACCTGCAGGAGACAAAGTCGGGTAAGCAGAGGGAGACTCCTCTTGCTCCGAGGGAAAAATTCCCCCTTGGAGCAAGCGGAGGACCCCAAGGAGAGATCATCTTGATATCCCCCCCCAACGATCTTCAACCGACGAAGCGAGTAAAGATGAAGAGGGAGAGATCGCTCCTGAAGGAGAGACAGCCAGGAGAGGAAGTTTGGCAGGAGGGAGAAACGAGGAAGAAAGGTTAGCAACCAAAGGTGTAGTCAGCGGCGTATACCCCTCTGACGACACCTTGAAAGCTTTCCTCCTGTACTGTTTCCTTCTTGTAAACTTCACCCAATGCACAGGCAACCAAGAACGACACTCAGTACAAGTAGAACTAGGGTTACAGTCATGCCTCTGCAGCTTGTGCAGAGGACATGAGGGCCTACGTCAGCGGGTGAGCAGAAGTGAATGCAACCTTTGCCGTCAGCCCCAAGAAAGACTGAGTGACGTCAGCGCCTTCCGCAAAGGTCTAGATGATTAGTGGGTTTGGCTGATGTAATATCAAACACACAAATATCAATCACAAGAACAAGAAAAATAAAAGATCCCACCGAGAACAAGGTGAAAGGGCAGAGTCAGCAAACATGTCTGCATGGAATGACAGCTGAAAGCAAATTGGAATGTTTACATCCGGGCAGGCGGGACTCCCGCCTACCGGTTGGTAGTTAACTGCCTAACTAACTTGTTCAAAAGTTTAATGCCGTTCCAGCTTTGCTGAAAGTAATTACTAATAAAAAGGACCGAGGGTTTGTATATTGGTAGAAACAACTATTGTATAAATGTAAAAATAAAATGCAATACTGTATAATAATGTAAGGTTACAAGGTACTGTAAACATTAAAAGATATAGGAAAGCAGAGTATGAGAGGAAAAGAAAAACACAAAGTATAAACAATTTACGTAACAACATCAGGATTACATATATCATGATAAAGGCAAAGAAGACAAAATACTATGAACATAAAGACAACCAACACTTAGGAAAAAAATATGAAAAATATTTTTTTAAATACGCTTTCATTAAAATGCACTAAAAAGTAAAAAATAATTTTTTTGAGACACACTGGATTTTCTTAGTTAATCATGTCTACAAAAATAAAAGCGTAGCCGCTAAAAATGGAAGGAAATATTACAAGAAATAGAAAATATATTTTTTTTCTGGTAGATTTTTGTTCTATGTTTGGTGCCCATGCATTTCTTTTTGTAGATATGATTAACTGTAAGAAAATCCTGGTGTCTCAAAAAATTATTTTTTATTTTTAGTGCATTTTAATAAAAGTGTTTAAAAATTTTTTTTATTTTTTTATTTTATACTTTTTAGTTTTGACAGAAATTGTAACCAATTTATGACTATAGCTAACGGAATTAAACATAATATCCTGTCGAGCCAAAGAAGGTTTGGAGATTGCGTAAAGTTTATTAACTTATTCTATTGAGTCAATGAAGTTATGAAAAAACTGAAGATACTGGGAGAGGTCACTGTAGGGTCACTAGAGGTCACTGCTGAACTACTGATCATGTAAAGTTGTATTGTCACTGGGATTGAGCAACGATGCAAAATTTCAAGTCCACCAGATGAAGGGAACAGGTCGAAAACTGAGTTACAAGTTATTAACCAAACAGACAAACTGACAGATACAGAAGTCAAGTTAAATAAAAGCATGTAGAAATGGTAGCAGCAGAAAGCCTCTCTAAGGGCACCTTTACCACCCCAAATCTCAACTGCTGCTGAATAGTTTCTCCCCTAGTGAAATGATCAAATTGATTACAATTACAAGTAGCAAATTAAGTTTTTGAACAGATATTAGGACTTCTCCTTAATTATGGCTCAAGTATTTTACATGCTCTATAAATAGTGTATGTATCTAATAAGGCTCTGACTTTTACCATTAGATGTTTTACCAAGTGTATATGAACGGCATATACAGGCAGTCCCCAGTTAATGGCGATCTGGTTTTATGGTGCTTGTTTAACAACGAAAACTGGCAGTTTTCGGTGCCGAAAATCGCCGATTTCTGCTTATCGGCGCCGATAATTGGGTATTGGCGCTGATACATACCTAACAGAGGTGTCGATAACTGAAAATCGGCGCTTTTCGGTGCCGATAAGCCCCGAAAATAGATGAAAATGCACTGAAATTCACCAATTTTCAGTTACTGGCAATTTTCGGTTATCATCACACCCTCAGAACAGAACCACACCGATAACCAGGGACTGCCTGTACCCTGGAAATTTTAGTGCAGTACTATATCTAAATAAGGTTGTAAAAATTTGTTGCACAGTAAAAATCGTACTTGTTCTTGCAGTATACAGTATACTGTATTAATATATTGAAATATATATCAATTATATTATCTTTTTCAAATGATTAAAGGTGCTAACATCTGTCTGGTCAACGACCATAAAAGCAAGCATCATCATGGTATAATAGCAAAAGAATGCATTCTTTTGACCTTTGCTGGTTCTTTAAGCCCAAAATTGTCCTTGCTTTTACTTTTACTCAAACTTTCCCCCTTCTGACTTTATGATGAAGATAATCTGCTGATTTGTATGGTAGTGAAGGTGAGTGCATCAAAGTCCTAAGTTGCCCTTTTCTTTATGTTTCTTACATGCACTGTTTACACTTTGCATTTCTGTGCTTCTGTTTGCTATCCATCTTTTTTTATTTACAATTTTACTAATTTTCTACTTAATACTTTGCTATCCATCTTTTTTTATTTACAATTTTACTAATTTTCTACTTAATACTTTGCTATCCATCTTTTTTTATTTACAATTTTACTAATTTTCTACTTAATACTTTATTTTTTACTTATGCATATACAATATATATTTTTAATGATTAAAATTATTTTAAACAGACGAGTATGACAAATATAAAGAACACTGGGTAATAATTCCATTCTACAAAAGTGTAAACATTAATTAATACAAAGTACTTGCTACTTGTATGTCTTACTTGAACTGGAACATCTACTTCATTTCATCTAAATTTAGCACTAACCTCCTCCCTGCCCACTAGTATTTAGGCATTATCAGCATGAAGTATTTGCTATTGCATGAGACAATATTCTATTTATCACATCAAAAGTACAAAAATGCAATCCCAAAAATGTCATATATACTGCATAATCACAGATGCAACAGCAGCTTTATGGAATACTGTACAGTACTATCATATTAGTAATGGTATTATTCACAAATATTCAAGGTTAAGGTGACAACATGCTACTGTACAGCACTGCCACTTTGCATCAATAAGCTCTAGCGGTATCTTTATGCAGAAGATAATTTTTAAATACTTAACTTCTAGGAGAAACACTTTTAGAGTAAATACGTTAAAAAATACCCTCACTTAAGAAATTCAATCAAACCAAATCATCTGATAAATGAACAACTACAGTGACTATTTAAATCTAATATGTTGATGTCCCAAATTCTAAATCAAGTTCCTACTTGAATTCTTACATACATCAAAGGTATGGATCCATATAGAATTGTACTTCTCACAATAAAATCCAAGGAAAAAATTAAAAATTTTAAGACCACAAGCTTAAAATGGCCCACTAAAGATGTTGAGTTAATTTTCAAAATTACAAACGCATGCTATTACATAATCAAGACAACTGTACCCTGTGTCAATTTTCTAGACCCCACTGTAATTTCCTGAAAGATCCTTTCTTAAATGGGGGTTGGAAAGCCAGCAGATGATACAAACCAGAAAGCAATGCAGCTAGGATTCACATGGACACTGCAAAGAATATTTCACACTCCCTACAGTGTACAAAGCAAGGCATGGCACAAAATGCATACCAACATCATTAACATTTTTAATGCAATACATACCTTTCCAAATTCATCTCGTTGCTTTCGTTCCTGAATGGCGAACAATCGCTCTATCCCAAAACTAACCCCAACACAGGGAACAGTTTTTTTCTTTGGGTCAAACATCCCCACCAGGCCGTCGTAACGTCCACCACCTGCAACACTTCCTACAGTTCCCTCTTCGTTGCTGGTTTGACCAGCAGACAGGACTGCTTCATATATTACTCCAGTATAGTAATCAAGTCCTCTAGCAAGACCCATGTCAAACACCAAGTATGTGTCAACACCTAAATCCTTACAGTAGTCAAAAAGGAGCTTCAAATCTGCTAACCCAGCCTGCAAGAACAATGTTCCTCAAATTTCATCAGCCAGTAAAGACATCATAACTAAGTTTGTAGGAAAGACATATCTGTGGCTACTAAAAAATTCTAATATCAATCACACAGTGCTTGTTTTTGGTTTAAGTTATTGACAAATATCAACTTATTACTAATCACCATACCAAGTTCATGAAAACTGCTTCTGCTGAGCTTTACTTAACTTCAATATGACCATCTCACTGCTAACACCGAATAGTTCCATAAAGTTTCAAGACCTAATGTTCAACAACTGTTTCAAGAATCTTCCATAACAGCTTCGCTTAACCAAATAATTATCGGTCCTTAAAATCTATCTTGATATTAAGAAAGTGGACATATGAGAAGCTATACTAATTTTTCTTATGTAAAACTGGAAAATATTCATCAACTATGCAAATATCTAAATTATTTTTCTTATATTAGCATTCTTGATCTACACAAATTCTCTATTTTTCTGATATTTACAATCTTTGTTTATCCATATCTCACTTATCTTTCTAAGCTTTCTTGATGAGAAAATAAAAAATGAGTTACTAAATTCTGATGAAACAAAAAAAAAGGTTCATATACTTGGATGGTATAACTAAGCTCCAGATCTCACATCAATTACCACCATCTTTCCTTATTATGTAGTTGCACAACGTATTTCTTTTTGTAAATTTGGTGGAAAAACAGAAATAGAAAAATCATTAAGTTTTACAAATTGTGTGTTTTTAGAGATTAACCACATGTGGTGAATGAAAACAAGTATGCAACAAAAAGCAACTGAATCTGATATGGAGCCCTGGGTCCATATGCTTTCTTTGGTTCCTTCTCTGTTACTACTATTCGAACTTATAATCTATATTCTACTGTCAGTGTTCAACTTCTGCTTGGCAGGTGTCCTCTGATCTTTCTATGCCATTTTTCCTTGAGTATTTCTCCATAATTTTCAGGTAATTTTTTCTATATTTATTGCCAGCACAATGGAACCAAATGAAATCTTACAAATATTCTTCAAGCAAGATCTAATTAATATGGTGGTGTGCTAAGCATTTGACTGTAAAGATCTAATTAATATGGTGGTGTGCTAAGCATAACAGTCAACAGTAAAATTCAGATAATGTTTTTCCAGAAGTTTCCTCAAATAAAGGAAAAATAAACTTTAAAGTGAAACAGTAGTTCACAAGAAAACCAACTACTAAAAGTATTTTTAAGACCTTGGAACAACATAAACTTCTTCAGCTCAATCCATTTCATTTTCTAGTCTTACCTGGGATACAGGAGAGTCTTTCAATCTATCATCATTTTTCAGTTTCTCTATAAGCTCTTCTCCACCTGACTGTTGGACATATTCACCAATCAGATCAGCAACTTCACCATCCAATCCCTTCTCTATGACCATTTCTTTCCTGACATCCTCCCATGGTGATTTATCAAGCTTGTCAACAGCTGAACAAATTGGGCGGAATTTTTCTGCTGGTACACCACATGCACCAAAAACACCATCAAGAATTTTCCGATGATTGACCTGGAAGTTGTACAATTCTGTTAACTACATCCATGAATAGATTCTAATGCCCTTTTAAAAAAACTAAAGGTTCAAATCATGTTTTCTAAATATATAAATAAAGCAGTCTTGTCTGGAAACAAATGCACAGTCATTGAAATACCTAGTGATTAAATTTTACTGGAACACAATTTTTTTCTTGAAACAACAAGGCAGGCAGCAATTCAAGGCAAATTATTACAAAACTCCAAGATTAACAATTTAGTTTGTTTGCATGAGTAACTTTAAACATTTAACCTCTCAGGACCCAGTGGTCAGCTCAACTCATGGAGGGTAGATACTTAACCCTTAAACGCCGAGCCTCTATTTACAAAAACGTCTCCCGTATGCTGGCGGCGTTTGGAGAGTTAGCGCCGAAGCGGAAAAAAAGTTTTTTTCAAAAATCACAGCACGCTTAATTTTTAAGATTAAGAGTTCATTTTGGCTCCTTTTTTTGTCATTGCCTGAAGTTTAGTATGCAACCATCAGAAATGAAAAAATATCATTATCATATATAAATATTGAAATATATGACAGCGCAAAAAAATTTTTCATATATAATTTTATACAAATCGCTGTGTGAGCAAAACGGTTGAAGCTAACGGGTTATTTTGTTTTTCTTTGTATTGTACACTAAATTGCGATGATTTTGGAATATAACAAATTGTAAAACGATCAAAGCAACACAGAGAAAATATTATCCCAAAATGACGCATGAATTAAACGCCAACAGAGCGTAAAAAAATTTTTTTTTCAAAAATTCACCATAAATCGAAATATTGTGCTAGAAACTTCCCGTTTGTTGAAAAATGAAGCTAATTGATTGAATATTACTAGACTGTAAGTGTTTTAGCTTACAATTGCAGTTTTCGACCATTTCGGTCAAGTTAAAGTTGACCGAAAGTCGAATTTTTTCTATTTATCGTGATTTATATGAAAATATTTAAGAACTGATAAAAGCTACAACCATGAGTTATTTTCTGTTGTATTGTACATGAAATTGCGCACATTTTCATATATAAAACTTTAAGTAACGATTAATATAAAAAGGTGTAAATATTACGACAATGTGACGAAAGAATTTCTGAGATGTTCGGCCGAGTTACCGCGCAGACGTAAGGAAAATGTTTTTTTCAAAAATTCACCAAAAATAGAAATATTGTGCTAGAGACTTCCAATTTATTGCAAAATGAAGGTAAACGATTGAATATTACTAGAATGTAAGAGTTTTAGCTTACAATTGCATTGTTTTACCATTTCGGTCGAGTTAAAGTTGACCGAAGGTTGAAATTTTGGCAGTTATCGTAGTTTATGTGAAAATATTTCAAAACTGATAAAAGCTACAACCATGAGCTATTTTCTGTTGTATTCTACATGAAATTGCGCACATTTTCATATATAAAAGTTTATGTAACGACTAATGTAAAATGATGCAAACATTACAACAACGTGTGAAAGAATTTCTGAGATGTTCGCCGAGTTACGCAACGCAGACGTAAGGAAAAAGTTTTTTTTCAGAAATTCACCATAAATCGAAATATTGTGCTAGAGACTTCCAATTGGTTGCAAAATGAAGGTACATGATTGAATATTACTAGAATGTAAGCGTTTTAGCTTATAATTGCATTTTTTTACCATTTCGGTCGAGTTAAAGTTGACCGAAGGTTGAAATTTTGGCAGTTATCGTGATTTATATGAAAATATTTCAAAACTGATAAAAGCTACAACCATGAGTTATTTCCTGTTGTATTCTAAATGAAATTGCGCACATTTCCATATATAAAACTTTATGTAACGACTAATATAAAACGAAGCAAACATTACGACAACGTGACGAAAGAATTTCTGGCGCGGACGTAAGGAAAAAGTTTTTTCAAAAATTCACCATAAATCGAAATATTGTGCTAGAGACTTCCAATTGGTTGCAAAATGAAGGTAAATGATTGAATATTACTAGAATGTAAGAGTTTTAGCTTACAATTGCGTTTTTTTACCATTTCGGTCGAGTCAAAGTTGACCGAAGGTTGAAATTTTGGCAGTTATCGTGGTTTATATGAAAATATTTCCAAACTGATAAAAGCTACAACCATGGGTTGTATTTTGCTGTATTTTACATGAAATTGCGCACATTTTCATATATAAAACTTTATGTAATGACTAATATAGAACAGTGCAAAAATTACGACAAAATGACGAAAGAATTTCTGAAATTTTTGGCGAGTTACAGCGAGCGTAAGAAAAAGTTTTTTTCAAAAATTCACCATAAATCGAAATATTGTGCTAGAGACTTCCAATTTGTTGTAAAATGAAGGTACAAGATTGAATATTACTAGAATGTAAGAGTTTTGGCTTACAATTGCGTTTTTCGACCATTTCGGTCGAGTTAAAGTTGACCGAAGATTGAAATTTTTTGTAGTCGACGTACGGTACGTCCACTTGGCACCCAACAGACAATTTTAGTCGACGTATGATACGTCCAGTAGGCGTTTAAGGGTTAAATTACCCAGGCTGTCAAAAAAATGCAAAAATAAAAAGTTTATACATTGCTATATGTTCATATCATCTCTTGGGAGGTAGTGTACACTTATATACATTCATATTTAAAGCTAATTGGGATCTATATAACATGCATTCTGATAACTGAAAGTCTCTCGGATACTTTTATTTTCAACATACATTCTATTAGTTTTTTATTCATGTACCAAGTATTTTGGCTTTCTTATTATTATTATACTCTTTTCTTTTTTTATGTTTCTACTTCATTCCTTTTACTCTTAACATATACCGGGTGTTTCAAAATTAGAGCCCCCCCTCCACAGAACAAATGGAAAGTTATGAAGTTTTCTGCTGTAGCCTATCTCCAAGTACATTATTTTAAGTTTCTATTAAGCTATTTTTCATTTTACATTTCTTGTATTTTCAGACTGAGTGACGGACTTAGATACAGCCATGGCTAACGACTCAGAGGAAATCAGATGGATTGACCGAATCCGAGGCTATAACCTTCAGAGAGGCCAGGGATACTGGCACATCTTTCATTTCACATTCCTGGATAGCTAAATACATTAAAAGAGATGAATCCTTTGTTAAAAGAAACTGGAACAAAACTACATATGACTGTCATCGCGAAAAGAGTGAGAATCTTGGAAGGCCTAAATTCCTTTCTCAGGGGTCAAAAGACATTATAGCTGAGGCAGTGGGTAGACCAAGAAAGTCTTTATGTAAATTAGCGCTTGAACTAGAAAGAAAAAGGGGAAAGAAGAGAAGTTATAGTGCTGTATATCGTAAGTTGAAAAAATCTGGTATCAAGCCATTTCATGTTATCAGCAAGCCCAACATCACTCAGCAACAGAGAGAAGACCATGCATGGTTTTGTGGTTCATTCTTAAAGATTGGGATGAAGCTGACTTTCTCCATGTTGCTGCATCAGATGAATTCTTCATTTACACAGTCAGGAAGCCAAATCATAAAAAAGACATCATTTGGGCTGCAAAGTTGGATGATATCAGCGATGATGTGCGCTATCGCCAAGTTTTGAAATTTCCTGAATGTTTGGGAATTTTTCTCTGTTTCACAGCCAAACGGTTAATGTGGATCATCAAAGAAAAAGGACAGTCATGGAATGGCAAATACTTCAGAGAAACTGTGCTTACTCGTGGAATATTTCCTTTCCTCAAAGATCCTGAAAATGTGTTATCTGTTGAAGAAGTCAAATTTTTGCATGATAAGGCACCATGTTTCAAGGCTCTTCAGACACAGGAGCTGCTTCGAAACAGTGGTATCGATTTCTTCTCGTCAAGTGAGTTTCCAGGTAGCTCCCCTGACCTTAATGTGTGTGAAAACACTGGTAGTATCTTAAAGGATCATGTTGAAGTGTGCACAGTGAACTATGATGGTATACCAAGCCTCGACGACCTGCGAAGAGAGGTGACCGAAGTGCTCAGGGAAATGGAGCTTGAGTCTCAGCTTTTTTGCCATTTGCTGAAATCATACCCCTCAAGAATGCAGGCTGTGGTAAAGGCAGATGGAGGCCACACAAAATATTAAATACTCAGAGAGAAACTTAAATAAATACCTGTTCTGAATTACTTTTGTTTTTGTCCATATCAATTTTAGTTTATGCTGTAGAGGGAGCCTCTAATTTCGAAACACCCGGTACATGGGAGCTTCTTAAAAAGCAAGAACCCATTTGTTACATGGCTGGCTTACACTGCATTCATTTTACCTATTACTTTTTGGCTTCTTTCTCCTATACCATTTATTTTAGTACTGTACTGGTTACTTCATTGTCCTTCTCTGATACACTGCTAAGTTTCTAAATATTTCAATGGCAACACAGGTACATGTGCACCGTTGCTCTACTTCTGACGAAGCCTATTTATTTGAGTCATATTTATAATGAGTCATTTTTTTCCTCAATAACAATTATCTATGCAATAAATATTGGTACTGTTGGAAGTAGTTCAATACCCAAAACATCCAACCAAACTTTTTCTTTCCTTCCTTTGCTAAGATATTTTAATAAATCTCCACAGCTTCATGTCTCATTAAAAGTTTTGGATATAAGTCCTTCTTGATGTTACAAAACTGACGGCTAGGCATCATACAATGATATATCACATCCAGCATTATCTGTATTGTTTGTTCTCAGCATTGTGTGACCACCCACAGATGCCTGGAAGTCCTAAAACTTTCCATAGTACACTACAACTTCCATGAAATAAGTACCTTCCATTAAAGTATACCCTTGTTAAGACAAACATACAGGTCTTGGACATTAATTATAATGCCACATCAGAAACCACAATTTCCCTCTACTTCAGTATCAAGTCCAGTGCTTTGTGTACTGCAGGAATACCGCAGTGTTCTTGATAAATGGGAATCCATAAAGACCGTCAACAGTCTCCCTTAGAGCTAGGAAAAACTAGTTAAAGCAAGGTAGCAGGAGTGTAATCTTGACACAACATTATGACTTTCACAGTCCAGTGTTCGGTGTTCAAAAAACCAGCTCTTGTATGATTAACTACATATAACTAGCATCAGTTTCATGTAAGACCAGTATTGCCTATAATGACAATATATAGTAAGCTCTCCTTTGCTTAAGAGATGAAGTTAAAAATTTACTTAACTTCAGCAGCATTTGCTGCTGAAGTTAACATTTTCCCTTACCATTGCTGGTAAGTCCTAAATGTACTGTACAATAAAACAAACACTAAGTAGTAAAAAATTTTATACAAACAATTTTGAGTTTCCTTTAGTTAAATCTTTGGGATTAATCATAAGGATACATAGTATTGCTAAGTATGAAAGGCCTTTGGATCAAACGGGTAACGACCTACGAGTGCTCCTCATTACCTCTCTCTCCTAGATCAGTGACTTACTGTTCTTCACATGAGTGGGTTCTTAACATTCTACCAGGTGGTTTGCCTTTGGCAGAGGTTGTCACCAGCTCTGGTTGGTTCATCCGTACTCTTTGGTGTGTTTCAGTTTTTAATGTTCACCACATGTAAAGCATGATGACAAACAATGATGAAAAGGAGTGAGACCTTCTAGGAGCTCTCCACCTTGAACCCTTCAGCAGAACTCCATTCCCTGAATGGGGTTGACCACTTTGCTCCTTATAGTTTCCCTGAATACTCAGTTAGCAATTTGGGAGAGATGCTTGATTCCACTGCTACTTATTATCAACTTGCGTGATTCAGCCTTGTTGTCCTCATCTACCTCTCAGCCTAAGTCATCTTATCATCCATAGACCTCTATACAGTGTCAAAGATCTTTCATGCTGCCATGTCCTTAGGATTTGAATTAAGGACAGAGAAGTCTTTCCTAAGGCCATTGCTAGCACCACACTGCCCTTTGGTAGGTCTGAGAGTACCTGTGTTGGTCCTGTTCACCACATCTTTGAACTGCAGACTACTACCACAATGTTCTCTGTAGCTGGATCCAATGGCTTGGGTGGTGGACACCAAGCTCTATAGGATGAATTAGATGTCTACTCTTTTCCACCTTTGGTCCGCTGAGACAAGCCCAGATGAAGTACAGAAATATCATGACTATTTAGATAAGTCTCATCTCCCCCTATGGCCCTAATTAGAGTGGTTTCTGGACATCCTAGACCTCACTAGTGGCAACCCGAAACCACTTACCACTTGGAGGGGACTCTTTCAGCAGCACCACTTCTAATGATTTCACAATCATCCAGAAATCTTCCATTGGGGAGAAAGGCACAAGGTTTTCATTGTGCAGTAATTTGTTCTAGAAGTTTACAATGTCATGGCAAACACTCCTGAGCAGGGTCCACCACATCTTCCCTTTGAGTGTTCCCTTTCCTTGAATACATGCAAACTCCTTTGGCAGGTCTGGGGGATATCTTTGCTGGATCTAATAGTACTGTTCTCATAATTGGATCCAGTAACTTGGGCAATAAATGCCATGTCCTAGAATAGAGACAGCCTAAACGACTACAGTAAACCCCTCGTATTCGCAGGAGATGCGTTGCAGAAGGCCCCCCCCCCAATAGTTAAAATCCACGAATACTGTATTATCCTATTACTGTATTAACCTTTGAAATTATATTATTATCATAATTTCAAAGTCATCTTAAACATTAGTACCCTTAAAAACATATACATATGTACTTCTAAGCCTTCCAGCCAATGCAGAGAGAGTGAGTTACCACTTCGACTTATATTAAACAAGGCTGGCGAGAGAGAGAGAGAGAGAGAGAGAGAGAGAGAGAGAGAGAGAGAGAGAGAGAGAGAGAGAGAGAGAGAGTTTATCTCTTTAATCCCTCTGACAACAAAAAAAAATTAAAAATTTTTGTTTTTTGTCTTCCAAAGGTGTAATATCTTTACTGCACATTTTTGAGAGAGAGAGAGAGAGAGAGAGAGAGAGAGAGAGAGAGAGAGAGAGAGAGAGAGAGAGAATAACGACTTACAATATCAAAAGATTGAAATCTTTTGGCTTCTGAGGGCAACAATCCTTCCTCTCCGACCAATATGTCAAACTGTCAAGTAAACTGACATTTACTCTCACCCCTTCTTTCTCAAGCCGAGGATAAAAAAGACTAGGAATCACTATTTGTTTGTTTAAAATGTTAACAAATTTATTACACAAATGCATGGAAAATACTATATTACATATATTATTATTATTATTATTACTTAATCTTACTAATCTTAATATTTGAAAATTAGTACTTATCAGGCAAATCATTATTTATCATACAAAAGAAACATACGTCCATATTACATCAGATAAATTCTCTTCTCTAAATAAGAGAGAGAGAGAGAGAGAGAGAGAGAGAGAGAGAGAGAGAGAGAGAGAGAGAGAGAGAGAGAGAGAGAGAGATTATTATTTTTACTTAATGTTATTAAACTTAACCCTTAAACGCCTGTTGGGCGTAGCAAACGTCGACTAAAATTGTCTGTTGAATGCCGAGTGGGCGTAGCAAACGTTGACTACAAAAATTTCAACCTTCGGTCAACTTTGACTCGACCGAAATGGTCGAAAAACGCAATTGTAAGCTAAAACTCTTACATTCTAGTAATATTCAATCATGTACCTTCATTTTGCAACAAATTGGAAGTCTCTAGCACAATATTTCGATTTATGGTGAATTTTTGAAAAAAACTTTTTTCTTACGCCCGCACGGTAACTCGGCCAAAAATTTCAGAAATTCTTTCATCATTTTGTCGTAATTTTTGCACTGTTCTATATTAGTCGTTACATAAAGTTTTATATATGAAAATGTGCACAATTTCATGTACAATACAACAGAAAATAAATCATGGTTGTAGCTTTTATCAGTTTTGAAATATTTTCATATAAATCACGATAACTGCCAAAATTTCAACCGTCGGTCAACTTTGACTTCGACCGAAATGGTAAAAAAAACGCAATTGTAAGCTAAAACTCTTACATTCTAGTAATATTCAATCATTTACCTTCATTTTGCAACCAATTGGAAGTCTCTAGCACAATATTTCGATTTATGGTGAATTTTTAAAAAAACTTTTTTCCTTACGTCCGTGCCAGAAATTCTTTCACACATTGTCGTAATGTTTGCACTGTTTTATATTAATCGTTACATAAAGTTTTATATATGGAAATGTGCGCAATTTCATGCAGAATACAACAGAAAATAACTCATGGTTGTAGCTTTTATCAGTTTTGAAATATTTTCATATAAATCACGATAACTGCCAAAATTTCAACCTTCGGTCAACTTTAACTCGACCGAAATGGTAAAAACGCAATTATAAGCTAAAACTCTTACATTCTAGTAATATTCAATCATGTACCTTCATTTTGCAACAAACTGGAAGTCTCTAGCACAATATTTTGATTTATGGTGAATTTCTGAAAAAAAAAAAAAAATTTTTCCTTACGTCTCTGCCATGTAACTCGGCCAACATCTCAGAAATTCTTTCGTCATGTTGTCGTAATGTTTTACATTAGTCGTTACATAAACTTTTATATATGAAAATGTGTGCAATTTCATGTAGAATACAACAGAAATTAGCTCATGGTTGTAGCTTTTATCAGTTTTGAAATATTTTCACATAAATCACGATAACTGCAAAAATTTCAACCTTCAGTCAACTTTAACTCGACCGAAATGGTAAAAAAACGCAATTGTAAGCTAAAACTCTTACATTCTAGTAATATTCAATTGTTTACCTTCATTTTGCAATAAATTGAAAGTCTCTAGCACAATATTTCGATTTATGGTGAATTTAAAAAAAAACACATTTTCCTTACGTCTGCGCGGTAACTCGGCCGAACATCTCAGAAATTCTTTCGTCTCGTCATAATATTTGCACCGTTTTATATTAGTCGTTACATAAAGTTTTATATATGAAAATGTGCACAATTTCATTTACAATACAACAAAAAATAACTCATGGTTGTAGCTTTTATCAGTTTTGAAATATTTTCATATAAATCACGATAAATAGAAAAAATTCGACTTTCGGTCAACTTTAACTCGACCGAAATGGTCGAAAACTGCAATTGTAAGCTAAAACACTTACAGTCTAGTAATATTCAATCAATTAGCTTCATTTTTCAACAAACGGGAAATTTCTAGCACAATATTTCGATTTATGGTGAATTTAAAAAAAAATAAAAATTTTTTACGTCCGCGAGTTACGAATTCATGCATCATTTTGTGATATTTTCTCTGTGTTGCTTTGATCGTTTTAAAATTTGTTATATACCAAAATCATCGCAATTTAGTGTACAAGACAACTAAAAAAAATTAACTCATTAGCTTTAACCGTTTTGCTTACAGCGCGATTTGTATACAATTATATACAAGTTTTTTTTCGCTGTCATATATTCCAATATTTATATATGATAATGAAAACTTTTTCATTTCTGATGGTTGCATACTAAACTTCAGGCAATGACAAAAAAATGAGCCAAAATGAACTCTTAATCTTAAAAACTAAGCATGCTGTGATTTTTAAAAAACTTTTTCCGCTTCGGCGCTAACTCACGAACGCTGCGGCATACGGGAGACGTTTTTGTAAATATGGCTTCAGGGTTAAAGGGTTAATATTAATATTTGAAAATTAGTACGTATTCTAAATCACTGTTTTATCATAAAATGTCCCCCTAAAATTGCTTATACTATCATCCTGAAACACATACGAGGGGGGACCCAAAAGTAACCGGAATTGTGTCATAGAATTTTATTCAGTTATTGTTACATGTTTACAGTCTTATCACCTTCAAAGTATTCTCCATTTGAAGCAATGCACTTATCAGACGTGTTTTCCACTGTTGAAAGCAATTCTGGAACTCTTGTGAAGTTATGGCTTTTAATGACTCCGTCGTTTTCTTCTGAACCTCTTCAACGTCTGCAAAACGTTTTCCTTTGAGGGCTTTCTTCATTCGAGGAACAAAAGAAGTCACAGGGAGCAAGATCGGGTGAATAGGGAGGGTGGG
The DNA here is from genome assembly GCF_040412425.1 of Macrobrachium rosenbergii. Taxonomy (NCBI): domain Eukaryota; kingdom Metazoa; phylum Arthropoda; class Malacostraca; order Decapoda; family Palaemonidae; genus Macrobrachium; species Macrobrachium rosenbergii. The sequence goes on along the minus strand of NC_089744.1, from coordinate 26,446,092 downwards.
TAAGTGTGGTCATGCCATTCTTGGTCAGAAACTGTCTCACACTCAAGGCAGTGTGCGCTGGTGCATTGTCGTGATGAAGCCACCACCCTCCACTTTGCCCCACCTGTGGCAAAGTGGAGGGTGGTGGCTTCATCACGACAATGCACCAGCGCACACTGCCTTGAGTGTGAGACAGTTTCTGACCAAGAATGGCATGACCACACTTACCCACCCTCCCTATTCACCCGATCTTGCTCCCTGTGACTTCTTTTTGTTCCCCCGAATGAAGAAAGCCCTCAAAGGAAAACGTTTTGCAGACGTTGAAGAGGTTCAGAAGAAAACGACGGAGTCATTAAAAGCCATAACTTCACAAGAGTTCCAGAATTGCTTTCAACAGTGGAAAACACGTCTGGATAAGTGCATTGCTTCAAATGGAGAATACTTTGAAGGTGATAAGACTGTAAACATGTAACAATAACTGAATAAAATTCTATGACACAATTCCGGTTACTTTTGGGTCCCCCCTCGTATCATTTTAATATAATTTCAATAGTACTTTAATATAATCTTAATATTTTAACAGTATCAATTCTGAGCATCTATCTTCGCCTTAATGAGGTCAGGGTCCGTCCTGAATGGAGGGGAGAAAACCAGTTTCTCTCTCTCTTTGAGTTATGTATTATTTAATCTTACAGTATTATTATTATTATTATTATTATTATTAATATTAGTGATATTTGAAAATTAGTAAATCAATTTTTATCATAAAAATATATTTAGTCATGGAAATAACATCAAAATACTAATTAATGAGCATTTCCCAAAGAAAAAGTCTGCAAATTGCCGAACTTTCCACGAATAATTTATAGATACGTTCCACAGAAAATCCTGTGAATCGGTGAGTCCACGAATCGTGAGAACGCAAATATGGGGAGTTTACTGTACACTTCTCCCATTCGGTTGTCTACATACACATCCTGATGAATCTTTATATTTTTGTGAGCAGATTTAACGAATGTGAGCATTCCTTATACAACAAAGGAAGTCTTACACCCAATTCATCCAACCTCAACTACATATTAGTTTAAATGAAAATGAAGGTTTAGGAATTCATATTTATCTTTTAAACCCTATAAATGATTTGTATATGCCTGGTGTACTGTGTCAAATTTATAAAATATTCAAATTTATAATTAATGACAAAAAATGGATAAAAATTGTAACATTTTATAATTGCCTTGTTAACCAAAAATACGAGTTGTTCCACTTCCCATCTGAATATTATAATTTGTTGTACTAGATAAGTACTCATTCAAACAGTCTATTGCAAGTATTGTATAGTAATTAATCTAAAAGGTACTTGCACACAGAAAAAACCTTAAAGTATGTAATCCAAAGTGCTAAACTTACCTTAATTGTAAAGTCACCAAGATCTAGCTTTGATAAAACTTGGTGGACAAGCTGTACACATTCAGCATCTGGAATCATAGCATCATACTGGCCAGCTATATCAAAATCACACTGGTAAAACTCACGATAACGCCCTGTTGGATACAAAAATTATATACTATACTTCACAAAAGTGTAAAATTTATAAAAAATTTGGTAAGCATCTAAAACACCATGTTTGCAGAAGGCTTTCAAATGATTATATCCTTCTAAATAAAAAAGGGCAGAATTGCACGGTAAAGGATGTTGAAATTCTATACACCGGCTGAAAATTAGTGCAAACAAATTAATACCGAATGTGAATATGCAACGAAAAACCAGCAAAATATAACTTACTACAAACAGCCTATAAGAAAATTTATAAACAGCTCTATTAACTACATACCTCTTGTCATTGCTGGATTATCTCTTCGGTACACTCTTGCAATATGGTATCGTTTAATATTTGTAATCTTATTCATGGCCACATAACGAGCAAATGGAACCGTCAAGTCATAACGCATTGATAAAATCTCTCCACCTTGATCTTCCAAATCATAGATAAGTTTGGAATCTTCTCCATATTTGCCAGTCAGAACTTCCTAAGGAAATAAAATATCCTATTAATAGGGAGAGCAAAGACTTGAAATGGCGAGGGGTATATAAGGCCTCTACTACATGGAGCACAAACCAGGGCAGTGACAGCGAAAATGTTATTTTCATGATAAAATCAAGTTTCATATACACTTACCAAGTAATTACCTAGCTATAGTTTCAACTCGCGCAGCAGCTTAAATTTTAAAAATCACAGTACCATTTCTATTATTTTTGTGTAGGTGACTAGCCCCACCCACTATCGAGGAACAATAGGAAAGACAAAGCAGAAGAGTTCACTTCGTTTCTGCCCTTATGTCCATGAGAGGGGAGGAGGGAGGGCTCTGATCTGTAATTATTTGGTAAGTATATACAAAACTTAATTTTATCATGAAAATAAAATTTTCATATAGGTAACTTACCAATTACATAGCTGAATTTCAAAATGACAAAAGGTGGGATACATAAGACAAAACATTCAGTCATGAAATTGAATTTGAAATAGACAATTTACGAGCATTGATACAATACTTGTTGTTTCCTTGCCTGGTAAGAGAGCTATTGCTAGTAATTACTGCCTCTGGTTGGTGCTCATCTAACCGCAGTGGCATGGGAACTTTTCGAGTGAAGGAAAATTCCGATGTCTTGAAAAGCATAAAAACAGATGCCCTTCCCCAGGGACAGTACCAAAAAACAATATCCAGACAATTCTGTCACCTACACTGAAATAAAAAGCACCACCCATCCACTAAAAACTGGTGGGCACTCCAGGTGCATAGTAACCACCGGCTCCCCAGTGACTCAACAACCTACTTCAAGGCAAAAAGATCAAGGATAAAAGGAATGCTTCCTATGCTTCTTCCCCCGAAATACCATGCCAGCCACTGATAAAGGTCCCAGGGTACTGCAGTTTTCGAACATTGTTTCTACTTCTCTTAAATAGTGTGACGCAAATATGGACTTAAACTTCCAGTAAGTAGACTGTAAAATCGAAGAGTGTGACATATTACTGTATGCCGAAAGCAAACGAGGTGGCAACCACTCTGATGTCGTGTGCTTTCACCTAAAGGGTAGGCAGGATGTCCTCTTGGATCCAAGAATGTGCCTCAGTAATAAGATCCCTTAGGAAGAACGACAATGTGTTCTTAGAAAGGGGTCAGGAAGGATTCTTGATAGAGCACCAGAGATTGCTGGATGGGCCTCTAATTTTCTCGGTCCTGTCCAGGTAATACCTGAAGGCCCTAACAGAGCAAAGGACCCTTTCCTGCTCTTCAGGGCCGAGGATATCCATTAGTTTCTTAATAGTGAACGGGCGCAGCCAGGGCTTGGATGGTGTCTTGTTCTTGGCCAAGAAACCAGGAATAAATGAGCAGACTGCATCTCCCTGAGTGAATCCTATCCATTTGTCTATGGCCCGAAATTTGCCAACACGCTTGGCAGTAGCCAAAGCAACAAGGAATAGTGTCTTTCCAGTCAGGTTCTTGAGAGATGCGGAACAGAGGGGGCTCGAAAGAGGGGCCCGTTAACCACCTGAGAACCACATCAAGATTCCAAGATACGGAGTACACTTTCGTCTGCTTGGAAGTATCAAAAGATTTAATAAGATCACTATGATCCTGGTTAGAGGAAAGATCTAGGTCTCTATGCTTAAAAACGGAACTCAGCATGGATCTTTACCCTTTAATGGTGGAAGATGGGAGTCCCTTGGTGGTCCTCAGATAGAGAAGGAAGTCCACTATCTGAGTTACAGATGTTTTAGAATTAGGTTGGTAGACTTGACAAGAAGACTGATGTCTACATCTTGCAATAGCCTCTGCAGCTGATCTTGAAAAGCCCTTCACTCTGTCAGAGCAAGAGCAGATAGTCCCTGGTGACACCTCCAGAAGTGAGGTTGTCTGAGTAGACATGGACTTTGCGGAAGGAGCCTCAGGAACCTCTAAGAATCTTAGAAGGTCCGGGAACCACTCTTAAGAGAGGCCAAAATGGAGCTACCAGGGTCACTCTCACATTGTAATGAGATTAAAATTTGTTCGAGTACTTACCTGACCATGCTGAATGGCGGAAATGCATAGAGGTCCAAGTCCGACCAATTCTGAAGCACAGTGTCTGTTGTTCATGCCCAAGGGTCCGGGACCAGAGAACAAAAGAGAGGAAGGCGATGACTCCTCAATGAGGTGAACAGGTCTAAGTTTGGTGTGCCCAACAGTTTCCAAAGGTCGGTGCAGACCATGGTGTCGAAGGTCCACGCTGTGGGGAGGACCTGTTTGCGATGACTCAGTTTGTCCACCAACACATTAAACTTCCCTTGAATGACACAAGTGACTAGTTTCACTCGATTCTGGTCCACCCAAATGAGGTACTTTGTCGCTTTGCAGAGGGAGAAGGAGTGAGTCCCACCTTGTTTCCTGATGTAGTTAAGAGCAGTGGTGTTGTCTGAATGCACCACTACTGTTTTGTCGACTATTGTGTCCAAAAAAGATATGAGGCCTAAATGAATGACTTTCAATTCTTTTATATTGATGTGCAGGTTCCGCTGTTCTGGGGACCACGTCCCAAAAGCTTCCATGTTCCCCACAAGGGCCCCCCAACCCAGATCTGAGGCGTCTAAGTAGAAGTCTAGGTCGGGGCTCACAGGGTACAGAGGCTTCCCTTCCAAAAGTCTTCCTTCGGACATCCACCATCGCAGGTCCAACGTGATCTCCATCGTGACGGGGAACACAACAGTCTGGTTGCGTTTTCCTGTTCCAATTGGCTTTCAGGAAGAACTGCAGGACTCTCATATGGAGTCTGTCTAACTTGACAAACTGTTCGATGGAGGGGAGAGTTCCCAAAAGACTCATCCACCGATTGGCCAAGCAAGATGGGAGAGAGAGAAAACTGTGGACCATCTGTAGACAAGAATCGATTCTCTTGGGGGATGGAAAAGCTTGAAAACTCTGAGAGTTGATCCTCCTCCCTAAATAAAGAATCTCTGAGTTGGAGTCAGCTGTGACTTCTGCAGATTAATCAGTATTCCTAGCTCTTGGACGAGGAGAAGGGTCTTCTGTAGGTCTTCTGACGGTGATCGGAGCAGCCAGTCGTCCATGTAGAGGCATATGTTGATGCCAAGAAGATGGAGCCATTTCACGTGAGATGCAAGCACTTGCGTAAAACTTGAGGAGCTGTAGAGAGGCCGAAGCACAGGGCCTGAAATTGAAAGACTCCGTCCTCGAAGACAAAGCTAAAGCACTTTCTGGAGTTTGGATGGACAGGGACATGGAAGTATGTATCCTGCATATCGAGAGTAATCATCCAATTGCCCTGGTGAATGGATGATAGTACTGACTGGTTCACCTCTATTTTGAACTTCGTCTTCTGGACGAAGAAGTTCAGAGCACTAGCATAGAAGACAGTTCTCCAAGCCCCTGATGACTTGGGAACTATGAAAAGACAGCTGTAAAATCCTTTTGTAGAGCAATCCTGTACCTCCTCTATGGCTCTCTTCCGGAGAAGAGGTGAAACTTCCTCTGAAAAGGTCGATTATCTCTCAAAGTCTTTCGAGTAGGCCGTCAATGCGATTGGTGTGGAGACTAGTGGAGGATACTCCTTGAATGGTATGGAGTAACCCTTCTTCAAGATCTTGATTATCCAAGGTTCTGCTCCTCTGACACTACCTCTCCCATAGAAAGAAGTCTGGCTCCTACTGGTGCACAAAGGACTGATGTTTCATTTCTTAGATGAAGGTCTGGTAGAAGTCCTTTTGATTGACCTGGCCGAGAAACGTACCTTGGAGTGGGCTTGGGAGGAAAACTCTGTCTACTCCCACGAAATGGTGAAACTGACTTGGAGCCAAATGATGAAGGCTCTTTAGGATGCTTAGAAGACTGCGCCATAAGGTCTTGCGTTGACTTTTTCTGGAGGTCTATAGCTATCTCCTTGACCGTGGACTGGGGGAACAGATAAAGGTGGTCCAAAGGAGAGTATAGCAAGGCTGACTTCTGTATAGAAGTTACTCCTTTAGTAGTGAAGGAGCACCACGATTCTCTCTTCTTGAGAACCCCCAGAAGAGAGAGAAGAGCCGCAAGTTCTAGCAAGCCGTCTCTGATGGCTTTGTCCATGCAGGACAGAACACCAAGCCAATCTGCAGGGAAGTCTCCTGTCAATTCTGTATAGTCCTCAATCTTCTTGGCGAGGGCTCCAACTGTCCAATCGAGAAAACTGAACACCTCCAAAACTTTAAAAATATTCTTATTGAGGTGATCCAGTTCCGTGGATGCAAACATCACTTTCGCCGGTGAGAAGGCTGAACGGCGTACCGAGTCAATGAGATCCGAGAAGTCTCCCTGGGAGGAGGCAGCGCCTCCCAAAGTCGGAGCTTCTCCAGTAGCATACGATAGGTATCTCCTGGCTGTCGACCTCAAAGGCGGAAAAGCGAAGGCAGCCTTACCCGGCTCTCTCTTCGCCAAGAGCCAGTCACTGACCTCTTTAGGAGCTTTCCTCAAAGAGGAGGAAAGAACCATCTTGGGAAGCCGAGTGCTGGACATCAGCTTGGTTTCTCATCAGGAAAGTCGAGGGAGGCAAGACTGGGGCAGCTGGCTCAAAGTACAAAGGAAAAGTCGCCAGGAAATATCTCAGAGGAGATGTATAAGCTGAATGGGCAGGCTCTTGAACTAAATCCTCTTCAACAGAAGAAACCAGGGACAAAGACAAATCCTTAGATGGAGTGGTCATAACAGAAGGAGCTTTCTGCAGCAAACCCAGAATGTCGGCCAATTGCTGCTTGATGGACGCCAAGGATGGGTCTCCTATCGTGGGTGCAGAGGAACTTGAAGCTGGCAGTAAGGGTATCGGGCGCTCCACTGGGTGCTTGTCAACTGACGCTGAATGCTTGAGAGCTGGTCCCATGCGCTCAGAAGCTGGCATCAGGCGCTCAGAGGCTGGAACTGGCACTTGGCACTCAGGAGAAGACATTGGGCACTCATGGGACAATGGGTGCCTGACAAAGACAAAGAGCGTTTCTTGACACTTGGGTGCTTGGGAGCCAAATAATACAGCTCTGCGACTGAAGCTGCTAATGACTATAAATTATCATGCATCAGCAACATGGATGAAACTTGACCGTAAATAAAATTGGAGAGAAAAGTATTTTAATCAAAACTACTCGGCATAAAAGAACACATATTACTGCTGTCTTCATGCTGATAAAAGATAAATACGTAAAGCTCGTATTATGATGAAATCAAGTGAAAAGGTGAATGGAATCTTGATTTTTTTACACAAAACAAGCATGCCTCCAACAGCCAACGTCATCTTTTAACGAAAAAAATAGCTAAATTAATTTCACAATGAGACATATTTAAGTTATAATTCGACTTAAAAACACTTTCTATAACAAAAAATAACCTTGTTCCATATATCTAGAGATTCATTTACGCTAACCAGAAGAAAGAATAGCGCTCTGAATTGAGTTAAATACTGTGAAATAAACTTACCGCATAATCGATTTCCAAACCAAAACATTAATCGCTATGATAGTATTTTATGATACAAAAGCAACATGAGAATATTATTGGATACAGTGAAGTAAAGCATTACTTTTTAAAAGATCCATGGAAAAGATGCATATTTGTTATGTTGATGTTTATATAATACAATATTAATATGTGAATATTACTGTAGAGTACAGTATAATGTAGGCTAGGCTACCATAATGTATACAATATACAATAACCTGTAGTGGCATGGAGGTATAGCCATGGGTTGCCCCTACTTTAGTGGGAACTTTGCAGCAAAGGAAGTTTTCCGATGGCTAGCAAAGTTTAAAAAGGTGCCCTTGCCCTGGGCGTAGAACCAGAATAAGGTCCTAAGGTACTATAATTTTCAAAAACAGTTGCCACTTCCTTGAGATAGTGTGAAGCAAAGACAGACTTGCACTTCCAAAAAGTTGATTGTAGAATGGCCGAGAGAGACATATTATGTCTAAACGCAAGAGAGGTAGCAACGGCCCGAACCTTATGAGTCTTAACCTTAAAGGTAGGTAAGACATCCTCTTGGATCTGAGTGTGCTTCGGAGATCAAATCTCTCAAAAAATAAGACAGAGCATTCTTAGAAAGAGGACGAGAAGGGTTCCTAACTGAGCACCAGAGGCTGTTAGACGGTTCCCTGATCTTCTCCGTCCTTTGCAGGTAGTACCGAAGAGCTCTCACAGGGCAAAGGAGCCTCTCTTCTTCTAGTCCAATTATGTCCATTAAGTTTCTAATGGTGAACGAAAGGGGCCAAGGGTTTGTAAGGGGCCTTATTCTTGGTAAGGAGCCCAAGAGAGAAGGAGCAGAATGCATCCCCTTGCGAAAAGCCAACTCTCTTGTCAACTGCCTGGAACTCACTAATACATTTGGCGGTAGCCAGCGCCACAAGGAAGAGTCTTTCCGGTAAGGTTCCTTAGTGAGACAGAGCGGAGAGGCCTGAAGGTGGAACCTGAAAGCCACTTTAACACCACATCCAGATTCCAAGAGACGAAATCGGACCTCTCTGCTTGGAAGTCTCAAACAATCTGATGAGGTCACTGAGATTCTGGTTGGACGACAGACCTCTATGTTTAAAAACAGAACTAAGCATAGACCTAGACCCCTTGATGGTAGAGGATAACAACTTCTTAGAAGACCTATAGATGTTTCAGAAGATGGGATGTTATGACGGCTGTACCATCTGAACACTGACCACTTGGACTGATAGAGCTTGCTAGAAGACAGCCGAAAAAAGGCTAGGATGAACCTTAAGAGTCGGATAAAGTAAGGCATATACAAGTATCAGGTTTGTCTTATTGTTGGGTCTCCCTCCTCCCCTTGCTAGAGGAAGGAGCGGGGTTGGCTTCTATAATCCTGGAAGGAAAAACAGAACGGAAGCTCAGTGTATACTTACCTGCATCGACCACCAAATCCAGAATGCCTGAAGGAAGAGGAGAAAAAGGAGGAGAGGCCAGTCACTCCCGCAGTCATTCTCACATCCACAACTGAACATCTTAGGCGAGATGCAACCCTGTCCTGTTAGAGGAGCTGGGTAAGCTACACAACTTACTGAGCCGCCACCACAGGTCCCAAGGAAAAAGTGTCCAAGGACTTGTGGGCAATATCCCAAAGGTAGAAAGTGGTGAAAGTGGTCTGTCGAGACCACACCCCTGCTTTCAGTACCTGAGGAACTGACAGGTCCTTCCAGAATGTGAGGGTTGGACCAATGCCCCCGACTTCGTGAGCTCTTGGGCAGAAGGTAACGGTGTCGTCTTCACCAGCAGCAGTGTACACTTTCCTGATCGTCTCACGAAGCCAAAAAGAGATTGTGTTCTTGAACACTTTTTTCTTGGACGAGCCAGTGCTAATGAAGAGTTGTCGACACTCATGCCAGAGATGATGAGTCCTCTTCAGATAGCATTGCAGCTCTCTAACAGGACCAGGTAGCATCTCGTCTGGGTTATTATCTACGAAGTCCTCTAGGGAGGGGATCATGAAGGACTCAAACATAGTGTCAGGGACCAACAGGTTCTAAGTTTTCACTATGAAATCTGGGACGAAATCGAGTGCGACTGATCCCCATCCCCTCGAGTGTTTAACAATGAAGGAAAGTCCACGTAGTTCTCCAACTCTCTTTGACGATACCAAGGCAAGCAGGAAGATGGTCTTGAGGGTCAGATCCCTGTCTGGCTCCTCAAAACGAGACTCACATCCCACACAAGGGGCCTGAGGTCCCTCGGTGGGCAAGACCTTTCAAGGCTTTTCGTCAGTAGCAAAATCTCCAATAAGGAGGAGAGGTCTACATCCTTCAGCTGCAAGACTAGACCGAGTGCAGCCCTATAGCCTTTCACAGCTGAAACGGAGAGAAGCTTCTCTCGGTGAAGAAAGACAAGGAAGTCCGCGACCTCTCCGACCGGAGAGAGAGAGACCCAGTCTACGACACCAACCACAGAAGATGGCCCACTTTCCCTGGTATACTGCTGCAGAGGACTGTCTGAGGTATCCAGCCATCTCTGTTGCTGTGCAGTGTGAAAAGCCTCTTGCTCGCAAGGGATGCTGGATGACTGCCAGCTGAGAAGACACAGGGACTGCACTGACTGGTGGTACTGCTCTACATGGGGTTGACACAGAAGGTTAGGCCAGGGAGGAATATCTCTCGGTGCCTCGGAGAGCAGGGCTAGCAGGTCGGGATACCAAAAGGCCTGTAGCCATTTGGGGGCCACTAGAATCATCCTGAGATTTGCGGTGACCAACACACGGCTGATCACCCTGCGAATCTGACAAAACAGATGGAAGGTGTAGATGTCAATGTTGTCCCATGGGTGCTGAAAAGTGTCCTCCGCATCGGCCCATGGGTCTGGCACGACTGAACTGAAGACCTGAAGTTTTCTGTTGTGCCGGGTGGCGAACAGATCTATGACTGGATGCCCCCACAGATCAAACAACCTCTCTGTAACGTCCAAGTGAAGGGACCACTCTGTCCCTATTACTTGATTCTGGCGGCTGAGCCTGTCTGCCACTACATTCCTCTTGCCTGGAATGTATCTGGCTGAGAGTTCTACCGAATGAGCTACCGCCCACTCATGCACCTGCATCGTCAACTGGTGAAGTGGAAGGGATACGAGATCCCCCTGCTTGTTGACATATGCCACCAATGTGGTGTTGTCGCTCATCAACATCACTGAGTGTACCATCACTCGATCTTGAAACTCTTGGAGGGCCAGGAAGGCCGCCTTGAGCTCCAGGATGTTGATGTGAAGGTGCTTGTCATCTCGGTTCCACACTCCCATGTGCGGCCCATCCCTCAGTCAATGTGTCTGAGAACGGAAACATGTCAGGACGGGGAGTATGCAGGCATACTCCTGTTAAGAGGTTCCTGTCGTCCAGCCACTAGTCTAGATCCTCTCTCACTTCCTCTGAGAGAGGAATGAGAAAGGATTGAGGGTCTCGAGACTGGGACCAGTACTCCTTCAGTCTCCACTGAAGGGAACAAAGGTAAAGACGCCCATGAAGGACCAGCTTCTCCAACGACAACAGGTGACCAATGACGACTTGCCACTGCCGAGCTGACTGCTCCCGTCAAGAGAGGAACAGCTGTGCTGCCTTCCTGAACCTGCTGATATGAGAGTCCAAGGGGAAGACTCTGGCTGCTACAGTATCAGGTACTTTATCCTCTGCTCAGGGTGAGATTGGACTTCTCGAGATTTACTACGATCGCTAGATCGCGGCAAAACTTGAGTCGATCCCTGTCCTGAAGCAAAGTGGGAGCTCGCCAGGACAAGCCAATCATCAGGATACCTCAACAGACGTATCCTGTGCGAATGAGCCCAAGCAGAAGAGGAAGGTTGGGTGTTCCTGCAGGCACCCTTTGAAGCCTGGGTCTTCTTAGGGGCTGAGGAAGTGCTAGCCTGACCTGAAGGTCGGGATGCAGTGGTGTGCAAAGACCCAGAGGTCTTAGCCCACTGCCTGATGGACAAGGCAGTTGCCGTCTTCAGCCCGACGCTTGTCCACCACAGCATCCACCAACTCTAGGAAAAGAAAGGTAGAACCCAGCAACAAGGTCAATGTTGACTCAGGACCTACAGACCTGGCAATCAGCATCAGGACAGCATCCCTTCTCTTCAACTTCAACACCAGGTTCGCCCACAGGTTTGCCGTCTGGTGGGCAAGGTAGATGTCTTACTTCCAGACTAGCATAGTCTCCCGAAAGCAGAGTCCTCTCCAGGAACATTAGCACCTGAGGAGGCAGCCACCTTGGATACTGTGAATGACCACAGATCCAGCCAGGGGACTGCCTGGAGGGCTGCCATGGCAGTAGCCTCCAGGCTTGCTGCCTCTTGCTGCAAAAGGGAGACTCCTTCCGAAACAAGTTGCTGCAGCGAAAGACCCAGGCCTAGACGAACCAGGTCTGGGTCAATCTGCCTGGTCGGCAAGGACCCCTCTGAGGGTGTGTAAAATCACTTCTGTTGAGGCAAAGGAGGGGGATTAGCTTGTCTGAGTGGTTCGACCAAAGCAAATTCTCCCACCCAGAGACAAGATTATTCACCTGGTCAAGTGCGACCCTGGGCAAGCGAGGACCACAGCAGCCCCACCAAAATCTTTGGTTCCTCATTGGGGCCTAAAAGGTTTTAAGGTATGAAGGACAATCCACAGAAGAGGCCATGGCCCCTTTCCCGAGATGATTGTGCTGACGAATCAGCATGATGATCTCTGCAAAGGTCCTCTGTATTTCGGGGGTGCCCGCATCCTGAGAAAGAGGACCCTCAAGTCCTTCCAGGGTGCCGTCCTCCTGATCTACTCTCCCGGCAAGAGGGAGAACCTCAGCAGACCCCTTAGATCCATCCTGTGCTACTCGGGCATATGACTGGGTTATTCCAAGGACCGAGCCAGGAATGTAGGCCTTCATAGTCGAACTCAGAGGAGAGGGCTCTCCAGAGTTTCTCCTGTCCGTCTTGTGCCTCCTGGTAAAACCCCAGGTGGTTGAGGGGACAAGTGAGGAGGATCGGGCACTACCACCAGTCCTGCCAGGGGAACCAGCAGGAGGGGCGGGCTGCATGTAGTCATCAACCAGCGGTGATGACGGCAACATGGGTCCAGGAGAGCGCTTATGCCTCAGCAAAGTGCTGTCATGAGGAGAGCGTAGAGGTTCACGCGAGCCGAGCCGAGCCAATCATCAGTCTTCTTTGGAGCCAAAACTTCGCGAGAAGAAGACTAGAAAGGGGACCTCCTCTCTCTATCTCTCCAGGTGTTTGGACCCTTGGGACCGAGACACCAAGCTGGGAACCTGGCCGAGCACTGGTGGTAGTGGCAGCAGGAACAGCCGAGACACCTGCATGACTCCGCTCTTTCTCTCGCCCTGTGCCTGAACCAGGATGGTGAGAGGTCTCTCCAGCACCAGTTCGGGATACTTGAGACTCCTTAGAGACTTGAGTACTTGGAGTGACTCGCGAATGAGCACTCGACACAGCACCAGTCTTAGAAGCAGACTTCTTAGGACTGGTGATGGGAGCACAAACCGAGGTCTGCACACCCACGACTCCTGAAACACAAGACCCTGGTGAGGTAAGTGATTCGGTTTCCAAGCCTAAAGGCCGGTAAGAGTCGACAAGAGATCCCACTGCTCCCCCTGTGGAGGGAGGCAGCCCCTTAAAAGCCCCATGGCAGGACTTCTTGGGGGAGGGGGAGGGGGGAAGGCAGCCTTCCTCTTCTTCGGCCAACGTGCCTCGGAAGAGGAGGGGGAGGAGGTAGTAGACGACAAAGACGACGACACCTTACAGGACCTCTTCCTCGACTTCTTCTTCGTCATCTTCAGGATGGCGATCAAGGCCCAGGCGGCAGGAGCATCGGTAACAGGAGCGGCGGCAAGAGCAGCCAGGACAGCAGAGATCACAGGAGCAGCAGGGCAGGAACCATCATATGGGGCACAAAGGAGGTAACCACCATTGACGATACAGTGAGGGACGGCGGGGCCACAGCGAAACCTGGAGGCAGGGGCACCACGTGCTAGGATGCCGGGACATAGTCAATTGGGTAGGGAAGTGCGAAGAGACAGTCACTGGCATCTTAACGAACGCTGTCACCGTCACTATAGTAGTCATGGTGGTAGAGGCAGCGCGGGTCACCACCAGAGCGCTCACCAGATGGGAGAAGAGGCCCTGCAGGCATGGAGGGCCCGAAAGACCCAAGGATCGCCAAGCTGCATCCAAATCAGTTGCCTGCTTGCCTAGGAAATGCTCGACCACCAAACTGGAAGGAGAAAAGGTTGGGTTAGCAGAGGGAGACTCTTCTCACTCCGAGGGAAAAATTCCCCCCCCAGAGAGAGGAGAGGCCCCTGAGAGGAGGTCACCCTAATCACCCGCTCCCCCATTGTTCCACGCCCGACGAAGCAAGCAAAGACGACAATGGAGAGTCCTCTCCTGAAGGAAAGACAGGCAGAAGGGCAAGCCTGCCAGGAGAGAGGAATGAGGAAGAAGGGTTAGCCACCAAGGGCATAGTTGGGGGTATATAACCCTCAGATGACGCCTTGGCAGCCTTCCTCTGATACTGTTTCCTCCCTTCAAACTTCACCCACTGCTTAGCTGACCAGGAGCAACACTCAACACAAGCAGAATCACGTGAGCAAACACGCCTCTTGCAGGAGGAACAGAGGGCATGAAGAATCAACTTCAACATATGAGCGGAAACTACCACATTTCTTGCCGCAAACCCCAGGACACACACAAGGGAGGGTGACCTTACGAACAGGCTTGTCAGATTCGTGGGTTTGCATATTTAAAATCACAAACATACATATACTCAAGCAAAAAACCAAAGAAAGATAGATCCCGCCGGGAAAAACAGCTAAACGACAATCAGGGCAGAGAGGGAAGAACACAAGTCTGCACCAGTTCCTCACTGGGAAGGTGGGTACTGTTCTCAGCTAGCACTCCGCTGGCCCCGCGTTCGATTCTCCGACCAGCCAATGAAGAATTAGACGAATTTATTCCTGGTGACAGAAATTCATTTCTTGCTATAATGTGGTTCGGATTCCACAATAAGCTGTAGGTCCCATTGCTAGGTGACCAATTGGTTCTTAGCCACGTAAAATAAATCTAATCCTTCGGGCCAGCCCTAGGAGAGCTGTTAATCAGCTCAGTGGTCTGGTTAAACTAAGATATACTTACTTACGTCTGCACCACATGATGGCCAAAAGCAAACTGGAATGTTTACGTCCTGGTGGGCTTGACTCCTGCCTACCGAACAGCAGTTAACTGCCTAACTACCTTGTTTGAAAGTTCAACGGCCATTTCCAGCTCTGCTGTAAGTAATTTCTAATGTAAAGGACCCGATGGTTTGTATATCGTGTAGGAACAAATTAATGACACTGTAATGAATATAGTACTATAACAAAAAATATTCAAATGACTGATAAAATTATATAAACAATGACTGGTAAAATTATATAAACACAGCTAAAGGACAAAAAAAAAAAAAAAGCAAACATAAACTGTGAAATTAAATACTGCATGAACTCTATGATATCTGTATCAGACTGCTCACTAACCTTCAGCTCAAACACTGGAGTTTCAATTTCAACAGCTCCATGCATGTGGAACACAGACTCTATAGCATGAAAAACCTGAAACACAGAATAGTTTTTTATCCAAAAGCCAACTACACCAACAATAAAAACTTTCATCACCATGTATATTCTAATAAATACAGATGTTCAATAAAAAACGTCAATTATACTACAATTATTCCTTTTCTTAGTGTACAGTAGTTCACTAAAATTTATAGAATAAACAAACTCAAAAAAGGAATTACCCATATAAAATTACACACTCCAACCTTTTTAATCTGGCTCCCCCATGATCCATGACTTTTTTGAACCAGCTGCCATTAGTTCTTGAGCAGCTACGAGGGCGGTGCCACAAGTTGTTTCAGTTTTTGTATTTTTTTGTATTTTGGAACTGAAACTTTCTCTATAAATACACACAGTTGATTTCCAATGAAAACGTTCTGTGGAACTCTAAAATGTACAGCATACAAAAGAACCAAAATTTGTGTATACAGACAGTACCCTACATACGAACGAGTTACTTTCCAAACGGTTGTCAGTATCTTGAATTGTTCGTAAGTTGGTCTTCACGCGTATTTAAGTACAGCATGATGTAAAGTCAATACAGTACAGTACTGTACATTTTTTCATCCTAAAACACAATACAGTACAATACTATAGTGTACTGTACTGCACACTGTATGCACAGTAATGTATTTTATAGAGTACAGTACTTCATTAATATGAATGATACATTAAACCTAAATAAATTGTGATGATAATACAGCTGTTTCTTACTGAACACAATTTTAATTTACGATCACACCTGTTCATATCTCTGAATGTTCATGGCATGACAAATTTTAAAAAATAATTTGTATTTTTTCTAACTATAGAAACCTGGGGTCCTTTACATAAAAAATTACTTTCAGCGAAGCTAAAATGGCCGTTTAACATTTGAACAAGGTGGTTAGGCAGTTAACTAACATCCAGTAGGCGGGAGGAGTCCCACCTGCCCAGCTGTAAACGTTCCAATTTGCCTTTCGGCCCAGGTATCAGACTTTAAAATTTGTCATCTGTTCCTACACAATATACAAATCCAAAGTCCTTTACATAAGGAAGACTCACTTATTGGAGGGAGGAATCTGAGTGAGTGAGGAATCTGAGTGTCTCTAAACTGACTGGAGTCTGCCACACCTGGGTTTCTCTACCTGGTCGATACAGCAAGGAAGAGTACCGTGCCTCTTACATACTGAACGGAGTGTAAGAAGTGCAAGATCAATTGTCGGACTTCTGGGCCTTTTTGAATGAGTGAGAGAATCGTAACCTCATAAGAAAATAGGCTAGGATGAATCTAAGAGTCGGTGCCAGTAAGGCAATCACAGGTATCGGGTTTGTCTTACTGTCAGGATCCTCTTCCTCCTCTTGCTAGAGGAAGGGGTGGGATTGCTTCTATAAATCTAATGAAAGAAAATAGAACGGGTGCTCGATGTGACACCTATCTGCATCGGCTGCCAGTTCCAGCATGTGACAGCTCGAATCCCACTCTCTGCCTGAAGAAAGAGAATGAAGGATGGCGAGGAAGGAAGAGGAAGAGAAGCCAGTCACTCATACAAATTCTCTCACTTCCAAAACTGTACACCTTAGGTGAAATGCTACCTGTAGTTTTAGAGGAGCTGGGTAAGCTACACAACTTGTTGAACAGCCACCACAGGTCCCAAGGAAAAAGTGTCCAAGGACTTGTGGACAATGTCCCAAAATTAAAAGGACATAAACGTGGTGTGCCGTGACCACAGCATCACCTTCAGTACACGGGGAATCGACAGATTCTTCAAAATTGCGAGAGATGGACCAATGCCCCCAATTTCGAGAGCTCTCAGGCAGAAAGTACCAGTGTCATCATCGTCAGCTCTCCTGATCATCTCACAAAGCCAGAAAGAGATCATGTTCTTGGACACTTCTATGTGCACAAGCCAGTACTAATGAAGAGTTGTCAACACTCAGGCCGGAGATGTTGAGTCCTCTTAGGATAATACTGCAGCACTCTAACAGGACAAAGTAGCATCTTGTCTGGTTCATTATCAACAAAGTCCGAACCTGGCGTCAGGGACCAACAGGTTCTGAGTCTTCGCTAAGAAATCTGGGACGAAGTCGAGCGTAACTGATCCCTATCCCCTCAAGTGCTTAAAATCGAAGGAAAGTCCATGAAGTTCACCTACTCTCTTCACATATTCCAGGGCAAGCAGAAAGATGGTCTTAAGGGTCACATCCCTGTCCGACGACTCTCATGTAGGCTTGTACAGTGCACAAGTCAGGCTCCTCAACATGAGAGTCACGTCCCACTCAGGGGGCCTGAGGTCCCAGGGAGGGCAAGACCTTTCGAAGTTTCTCATCAGTAGCGAAATCTCCAGTGAGGAGGAGCTATCCACTCCCTTCAGGTGCAAGACTAGGCCGAGGGTGGCTCTATAGCCTTTTACAGCTGAAATGGAGAGAAGCTTCTCTCGGCAAAGGAAGACAAGGAAGTCTGTGACCTGTTGAATAGAGGCTCCGATCGGAGAGACAAACCACAACAGCGACCACAAAAGACGGCCCATTTCCCCTGGTATATTGCTGCACAGGACTGTCTGAGGTATCCAGCCATCTCTGTTGCTGCTCTGCGAGAAAAACCTCTCGCTCGCAAGAGATGCTGGATAGTCTCCAACCGTGAAAACACAGGGACTGCACTGCTTGATGGACCCGCTCTATGTGTGGCTGACACGCAAGGCTGTGCCAAGGAGGAATCTCTCTTGGTGCCTCAGAAAGAAGTGCTAGCAGATTGTGATACCTAGCGGCATGTGGCCACTTGGGAGCCACCAGAATCATCATAGACGTCAAGGGTGTCCCATGGGTCTGGCATGATGGAGCAGAAGACTTGAAGTTTTCTGTTGTGCTGGGTGGCGAACAGCTTGATGGAAAGAAGCCCCCACAGCTCGTACAACCTTTCCGTAATGTCTGTGTGAAGGGGCCACTCCGTCCCCTATTACTTGATTCTGGCGGCTGAGCTTGTCCCCCACTACATTCCTCTTGCATGGAATGTATCTAGATGACAGCTCTATTGAGTGAGTTACTGCCCACTCGTGCACCTGCACTGTCAACTGATGCAGCGAGAGGGACACAAGGCCCCCCTTGCTTGTTTACATATGCCACTACTGTGGTGTTGTCGCTCATCAATACCACCGAGTGTCCCATCACTAGATCCTGAAACTCTTGAAGGGCCAGGAAGGCCATCTTGAGTTCCAGGATATTGATGTGAAGGTGCTTGTCGCCTCAGTTCCACACACCCGAAACCAGCAACTCTCCAGGTGTGTGCCCCATCCCTTGGTTGACGCGTCTGAGAACAAGAGCATGTTGGAAGGAGAGGTATGCAGAGATACTCCTGTTACGAAGTTCCTGTTGTCCATTCACTAGTCTAAGTCCTGTCTCACTTCCTCCAAAAGAGGAATGAGAAAGGACTGGGAATCTCGAGACTGGGACCAGAACTCCTTCATTCTCCACTGGAGAGAACAAAGGTGAAGCCACCCATGAGGAACCAGCTTCTCTAAGGACAACAGATGACTGACGACAACCTGCTACTGCCGAGCTGGCTGTTCCTGCAGCTGCGCTGCCTTCCTGAACCTGCCGATACAAGTCTAAGGGAAAGACTCTTTCTGCTCCTGTATCTATCAGCATGCCCAGGTACTTTATCCTCTGCTTGGGGATGAGTTGGATTTCTCGAGATTTGCTATGACCCCTAGGCTGTAGCAGAACTCAAGAAGTTGATCCCTGTTCTAGAGTAACTGTGAGTGGGAGCTTGCCAGGACAAGCCAATCATCGAGATACCTCAAAAGAAGTATCCCATGCGAATGGGCCCAAGCTGACACAAGGGTGAACAGTCATTCGAACCTTGTGGGAACACTCGTGTGAACACCTGGGGAGTGGTCGAGAAACTGAAGCCGAGTACCCTGAATTGGAATATTGCTTCTCTGAGGATACAGCGTAGGTACTTGCGAGAGGACAGATGGACGGTATATTTGAAAGTACGCATCCTTTAAGTCCACTGTAAGCATGAAGTCGTTCTCCCTAATGGAAGTGAGCACCAAGCATGCTGTTTCCATCTTGAACCAAGTCTGGCGAACAAGACGGTTCAAGGGAGAGAGGTCTATGACCAGTCTCCAACACCTCCAGGCTTTCTCTATGAGAAAGATGTGGCTGTAAAAGCCTGGGGACCTATCCGACATGACTTCCACAGCACCTTTCTTCAGCATCATCTGCACCTCCTCCTGGAGTGCGAGATCCTTCAGTGAGCCAGGAACGTAGGTTAGGAGACGGACCAGGTTGTTGGTGAGAGGTGGTCGAGACTCAAAGGGAAGTAGATAGCACTCCTGAAGGACATCTACTACCCAGGACACAGCTCCATGTCGCTGTCATCTTGCCTGATGGCTCAACAGGCACCCCGCCACCAATGGCAGCAGCTGGAGGGGAACACTGCCCCTAGCGTCCTCCCTTCTTCTTACCTTTGTCCCTTTTCCCGACTGGAAAGAGGGTTGAAAGGAGTGCGGTTGCGCGCCCTTCTTGGCAGAGGTGGAAGAAGGCTGGGTATTTCTGCAAGTGCCCTTCGAAGCCTGGGTCTTCTTAGGGACCGAGGAAGTACTAGCTTGACATGAGGGTTGAGCCGTAATGGCACATGAAGACCTGGAGGTCTTTGCCACTGCCTGGTGGACAAGGCGGTCGTTGTCTTTGGAAAGCCTCTTGTCTACCGCAGCGTCTACCAACTCTCTGAGGGAGAGAGAGGCAGAACCCAGCAATGGTCCGTTCCTGAGGGTCAGAGCCAACTTGGGTCCTACAAACCTGGAGATTTTGCCATCTGGTGGGCCAGGTAGGAAATAGCCCTACCTCCAGACTGGCACAGTCTTCTGAACACGGAGTCCTCTCCAGGGGTGACTGAACCTGAGGCGGCAGGAACCTTGGATACTGTGAAGGACCACAGATCCAGCCGGGAGAATATGTGAGAGATGTATTTTCAGATTACACTAGACTAAGTTTTCTATGCCTGTCTCAGTTTTGGTAGATACAACTGATAATTCATATTATATCTGAGTTAGCTTTTAACAAATACATAGGCCTAGAAGCAAAAGTTCATTAAGTTAAATGCAAATCTTCACACATTAAATCAGGCTTATCAAACTTGTGTTTTGTCAAAGAATTCATTACTATTTCTTATAATTAACAACAACTTATCACTGCAGCAATATACAATACTAGCATAAACAGCAAGTACGGACATAAACAATCAAATCAAGAAAAAGCTGTTTTGCCAATGTCAGTTATGTAAGTAACACATTTATTAAGGGTTGCATTACAGTAAACCACCTGTATTTGCGGGAGATGTGTACCGCACCTCCCCGCAAATAGCTAAAATCCGCGGATACTTAAAACCCCCTCTAAAAACACTTAGAACTGCCTATGTTGATAGTTTAAACACAAGAAAAACCCTCTAAAAATGCTTATACCGAGTATTTTAATAGTTTTATCACAAAAAGTGCATTTAGTCATGAAAATTATATGAAAATACAGTAATCAGTGAATATTTCTCAGTGGAAAATACCGTGAATAGGCGAATTTTCTGCGAACAATGGGTAGATACATTCCACAGAGAAATCCGCGAATACGTGAGTCCGCGAATCGTGAAAACGCGAGTCTGGGGGGTTTACTGTACACTTGTTAACTTGTTAAAAATCTGCTCATTTTCAACGGTAACTTCCTCAAGTAAATAAAACATAAATTTTCATAATAAAATTTATTATTTGGATACTCACCTACTGTTAAAGTTAGCTTATATCTCCGCATCGATAGGCGAGTCGACATTCAAACAAATGATCAAATGATTGCCCGGATGACTGTTTAGTACACCTGCTCTCCACCAGGTGTGTTTTGAATGTTTTAGCTCGTCAGAATTCTCCTTGACAGCCCACCAGGTGTGTTTTGAATGTTTTAGCTCGTCAGAATTCTCCTTGACAGCCCACTAAGTTGTGAGGAGGCTGGGTGGGGTCTACTTTAACCGTAGGTAAGTATCCAAGTAATAAATTTTATTATGAAAGTTTATAATATTTGGGATGAATCTTACCTACTGTTAAAGTTAGCCGATTCCCAAATTGAGAAGAGGATGGTGGGTAGTGCAGCTAGACAAAATCTGCTCAACCAATTGAGCTAAAGGTTTCTTGCATGAAATCCAAACCATTCTTACCTGATCTGGAATCCTTTCTGGATCTTACTGCCACCAGAAGTTGGATTCCATTCAGGGAGCAAGGCTCTCATACATGTGCAGCAAAAAGCAGCCTTGTGGAGAAAACCGCTTCAATTCACCCAGAATGAAACAGAAGTGGCGTGAGGGGACCCCTGTGCCTGGGTCCAAAAGCCCTATGAAATGACAGTCACTAAGAATAAATACCTTTATGGTATAAAGGTAAGCTCCTACACAGTATACATACCTTCATGGTACCCAAAATATTAAAACCTGGGATTCAAAACAAAGAGCCTAAAGGATTGCTCTTTCTTCGGTTCAGGAAAAGACTACCCGCTACCAGCAGCGGACTTAGGGCTTTACTGTTTTCACACAAGATTCTGCATACTTCTACTGTGCCACCTTGATCCCATCCTCAAGCAACAAATTGTCATAAAACTAAATCAAGTTGCAACAGCTCTCACATTATGAATGTTTACCTTCAATAAAGGTAAAAGGTATGGAACTAGTTTTCACGAACTAGCCTAATCAAATATGTCACAGAGAACCTTGTGTTCTTTGACAATGACGTTCCAGGTTTGTATAAACCACAAAAGAAAAGGTTGATTTTGCCTCTTCCAGGCTTAACCTTTGACAAAGATATTTTCTAGAGTCACAAAACAAAAAGTTCACTTTGCCTCCTCCAGGCTTAACCACTGACAAAGACAGCTACTACGGGATTCAGAGCCAATGAAACATGGTTTTTTGGCAACATCTTTTTATCAAAGTCTCAGATAAAGGTGAAAGTTGGCAAGTGTATATTTTATAACCCTACCTAATTTTTTCAAGTATTATTTAGTACTAAGTTCAATAGTTCTGGTACTTATCAGAGTAGTGTTTCCTATGACAGAGCCATCAAAATCGTAGGTAATCGTTTTGAACACAACAGAATCAGCAAAAGACGAAGAGATTGATTAAACAATCGACTGAGTCAACATAACATCAGTATAAGTAAAACTCACTACAGGCACATTATTTTAAGGGATGATTTCTGTCACCTAGGATTTTCAGTGGTCCAGCAATGGTCTGGTCCCAAAGGTGCCAGTTTAAAGAGGTCGAATTGTAGTTTCAAAGACTAATAATACAGTAAGAATTCTAATATGGCAATTAATAACAATGTAAGAATACAATAAAATATGCAAAAGCACATGATGGCACAGTTACTTACATTTCTTCGCACTGCCATTTCAGCTGGTCCATAATCCCTTGTACCCTTTGGAGTTTTGAGGACAAATTTGCCCGGCTTTCCCTTGCCACCTTCACCTTTGGATTTTTTGTTCTGAAGATAAAAGTCAATGTTTAAAAAAAAAATCATCCACAAAAAACCTGACTAAATAGTTATACAATGCCACTACCAGAATATTCTCTTACTCAAATGGAACAAGCCTTAATATCTAAAAGAGCCCTTTGCAAATGGCTTTGCCTTTTCTGTACACCAATTACTGAATGATTATCAACTAAATGAACATTCACATAATCAGAATTTTCATGATTATCCATTAAATTTCTAATGAAGATTTAAATTATTTTAAACACTATCGAATGAGACTAGTACATACCTGCGTTGCATTATCGTTTCCTATTTCTTTATCCATTTTCAAACTATTTTGTAAGATATCAGAAAGTTGCTCATCAACCTGAAAAGACAAGAAATATTGATAACTGACAGATTTTGGAAACTAGCATAATGGTCGGATGAATAGAGTGACTGTGCAATACTGTACATTGCAGTCAATTCCATGCATTGCTTGAAGAAATACCTACGTAATTACCACAACATTCCAGAGAGAGAGAGAGAGAGAGAAGAGAGAGAGAGAGAGAGAGAGAGAGAGAGAGAGAGAGAGAGAGAGAGAGAAGAGAGAGAGAGAGAGAGAGAGAGAGAGAGAGAGAGAGAGAGAGAGAGAGAGAGAGAGAGAGAGAGAGAGAGAGAGAGAGATTTTTTACAGAAACAATACTCCAAAAATCTAATAGATAATCCATTATATTAAAATTGATGGAGAAAAAACAAAAGATATAAATTTGATATGGCTTAATATTTATCAATTCACTAAAACAGCAGATCTCAAGAAATAAATATAGGGGAACAAGAATGAACCACTATGAAAAAGCAATTAACTATATGGGACCATTTTATAATGGGAGGAATTTGTTTTTGGTGATAGAAATTCTTTCTCGCTATAATGTGGTTCGGATTCCACAATATGCTGTAGGTCCCGTTGCTAGGTAACAAATTGGTTCTAAGCCACGTAAAAATAAATCTAATCCTTTGGGCCAGCCCTAGGAGAGCTGTTAATCAGCTCAGTGGTCTGGTTAAACTAAGATATACTTAACTTATAATGGGAGAGCTGCTTTAATTTAAAAGTAACAGACAAAAGATATGGTGATCATCCCAAAAAAACTTCCTAACAGGTTGTTGTTGGGGCATGAAAGGTTAGGCCAAACTTTCTAGGTAAACCCTCGCTATAGGAAACATGAGAACCATTGTACTTAAAGACAAGAGATCAGCAAAATGTTCTGTACTTTTTCCCAATTTTCATTTGTTCCCTTCTAAAATTCACTGTTATACATATTAACAATACCAGCAATTACAGACAACATAACACCTTTATCATGGATATTAAGAAAACAAACTAATTACAAGTCAAAATGTACTGCTAATCAATGTCATGCTTGGAAGAAACTTCAATCACTTTAAGTTATCAACCACACTGCAATGCAGTATAAATGGAGATACCTGGATTTTAACTAATAACCCATTTATTCTAATTTTCCACTATGTAAATTTTGCTATTACATCTGTTATACGTGCCTATTTAGGCAAATGAAAAAATAAAATCTGTCACCTAATAAAACAAATATATCAAGCAAACTTTTACTCCACTGCATTTTTTGTCCTTTCAAAATCACTACTTCAAGACTTTATAACACATACAATAACCGCACAAGTGTTCATTGCTGGATACTGATTATAACTCAAAAAACCTTTTACAAATATTTACAGTAAACGCCCCCGTACTCCCCGGGGGATGTGTTCCAGACCCCCCCTGCAAATAGTTAAAATCTGCTAATACTTACAACCCGCCCCCTCTAAAAACGCTTATAACTGTCTATCTTGAAAGTTCAAATGCCAAAGTATGCCTAAAAATACTAGCCTACATCAAATATACATTAAACTACTATCGTATTACTGTATTACTCTTTGAAATGATATTTTATTAATATAATTTCCAAGTCATCTTAAGCATTTTGTCATAAAAAATATACGTAAGTACTGCATGGCTTACAGCTGTAGGAGAAAATAATCCAGTCCCCCCTTATGTATTCAGCCATGCACATTTTCTTTCATACAGTTATAAGCTGTCCTGTTTTCTTTTAGAGGGGAAACATTGGTATTTATACGTAATTCACAAAGAGAGAGAGAAAAAAAATACGTATGCACATTTAAAAAAATTTAATACTACATACTGTACATATTAAGGTTACTACATATGTAAATCATACGGGTACTCATCAGTGATGAATGTTGATTAAAGATAATGTTGATGAATTAGCTTTGCAGTCTGATAAATGGCAAAGATATGACTGCACAGCAAAGCAGGGGAGTTACTACAACTCATCTGAGGGCACCTCTTCACCTTCAGGAGGCGGTTCAGGAGGCACGACTTCAGGCGACTGGGGAGGCATTTCTTCAGGCGATTCGAGAGGCACTACTTCAGGTGATTTGGGAGGCTTTGGGGGGGGCCTTCTTCGTTCGTGTGATGAACATGGTGCTAGGCAGCTGCTGTCGCTGCTTCTTCATATTGTTGAGGGCTTGATTATAGGGCTCCAATACTGAATCAAGGATGTTTGAAGACTTTAAGGAGCGTTCCATATAAGGATCCCATGTTGAAACAAACTCCTGTGTATCCTTGATCATTCTCTTAACTTGGGGCAGACCTTCCAAAGTCAGGCCCTCCTCCTCCTCCTCCTCCCCTGAACCTGCCCCATCTTCTTCCTCACTGGCAGACTTCGTCAGGTCTTACAAATCCTGGTCTGTCAGGGGGTCAGAGTGGGCATCAATGAGGGTGCCGATTTTATCCTCAGTGATGTCCTCGAAGCCTTCTCCACCTAGAATCCTCACCAACTGGACATCCTTATTAATGGCCGAATGTTGAATTTCTTCAGGAGAAAAGCCCCTGTAATCATGAACACACTCCAGTCACAACTTGTTCCAGCACACGTTCAGGGTCTCCTTCTTCATGTCCTTCAATTATCGGTCAATGATGGACAGACATGTGGCAATCGTGAATTTACACCAATAGTCATTTAGCTTAAATTCACTGTCATTGTCCATTGCATTCACAAGATGCTGGAGGGAATTCCCGGTATAGAGTGCCTTCAAGGATCACGCCCTATCACGCCCTGGTCCACAGGCTGGAGGAGAGGTGGTGGTGTTGGGAGGGAGGAACTCGAGCTGGACTCCCTTGTAATAAAGATAGAGCGGGTGGCCACCAACATTATCCATGATCAGCAACACCTTGAAATCCATGCCCAAGTTGTTCAGGTATTGCCTAACTTGAGGGATGAAGCTCTGATGGAACCAGTACTCTGTAAGGACTTTGGTAATCCAGGCCTTAGGGTTATGCACCCAGAACACAGGCAGCAATGCTCTGTTCTTATTCTTGAGGGTCCTGGGGTTTGCAGCCTTGTAAATGAGGCCTGGTTTGAGCATCAAGTCAGCCGCATTCCCACACATTAGGAGGGTAACCCTATCCTTCTGGGCCTTGAGTCCTGAGGCTTTAGCTTCGTCCTTCATGAGGTATGTCTGGGAAGGCATCTTCTTCCAGAAAACAGGCCAGTCTCATCCATATTGAACACCTGTACTGGATGGCAGACCTTCTCCTCGATGATTTTCTCGAAGGTCTCCAGATATTTCGTGGCCACTTCAATGTCTGCAGAAGCTGATTCCCAATGCAGAGAAACAGACTTTAGTTGGAACCACTTTTGAAATCGGTGGAACCTCCCCTTGCTGGCCTGGAAACCTTGAGGTGCTGATGATGGTCCTCCTTGGGGCTCTTCCTCCTCCTCTTCTTCTTCTGCTTCTGTAGGCACAGGTTTATCGAAGCCTAAGAATTCTAATTCCCCTTCTTCAACACCTTCCTCTGCCTGTACTACGTCATCGCCTTCCGTAGCAGTTGATAACTGCTGGTAGAGTTGTTGCGCTTTCTCGCAAATGATGTTGGAGTCAAGGGGCACGTTCTTCTTCCAGAATGCCAGCGCAGATTCCATCTTCATGATTGTTTTATCCCGCACTGTCGCAACTGTTTTTGCACTACCGAAGTAGCTCATGCTTACAGACTTTTGTATCTCCACCACTTTCCTCTTTATATATCTCACCATGCTCTCATTAACATTAAAATGGTGGCCAACTGCAGCAAAACTTTTGCCCTCCTTTAACATATCAAGAACTTTCACCTCCTCCTTGAGTTTCATAACCATCTTCTTTCTTTTAGGCTCTTTGCCAGAAGCCTTAGAAGTATTAAGAACCCACACACAAAGATCCATGATTTCACCCGATCAGAAGATGCTATGACTACGCATGAACTGAGAAGGACACCGTACATGCAGTCTCCCAGAATTCCATGTAAGCGAGTTGGTCTTGAGTGTTCAGCCAATCAATGCCAAGTGAACAGCCAATGAGCGCCAAGGAAATGAATGGCACTCCTGGATTGGCTGCTTTGCAAATGACAGCCAATAGTGTGTCGAGTATCATTGGTTCTGGGTAGACAGCATCCAGCATCTCAAGTTCCTTGTATTTGCAGAAAGGTGGCTTGGGAGAAGCACTTTTTAAGAAAAACAAATATATGTTATTGAAATTTTGCTGTGTTTACATTAATATATTACAATACAGTACTGTAATGTTTGAAAATTAGTCAATCTTTTTTCATCATACAAAATGTACTTACAGTAGTCATGAATATATACTTAGTACGTACATGAAAATGCTACGTACCGCAGACGTAAACATATGTACCCTGCTATTCCTGTTATCTTATGTATTTTATATATGCTCCACGTACTACCTGTGGTACTACGTATCATCCTAAAACACTTTTTGTATGTAATATTTAAAAATCATCTTAACAAAACATTTAATAAAATGTACAGTACAGGCAGTCCCCTGTTATCGGCAGCATCGGTTATTGGTGATCCAGTGTTATGGCGCTTGTCTAGCGACGACAATAAACGGATTTTCGACACCAATTCCCGGTTATCATCACTGATAACCGGTTATCAACGCTGATCGCCGGTTATCGGCAGCGCTGATTACCAGTTATCAGCTCCGATAACCAGGAATCAGTGCTATTATCGCTGATTTTCAGTTAGCGCCGATTTTCGGTTATCGTCACACTGTCGTGAACGGAACTCCGATGATAACCGGGGACTGCCTGTACTGTATGCACAGAATATCAATGTTAGTACATGTACATGCAATAGTACTGTGCGTATACTGTAGCGGCAAAAGACACAATACAACTTGGTTCATTGCTATCTCTTGTTTGTGTGTTTTGTGTGTACAGTACTATGGACTGTAGCGGCAAATGACCCAATACAACTTGGTTCATTGCTATCTCTTGTTTCTGTGTTTTGTGTGTACAGTACTATGGACTAAGAATACTTTTTGAAATCATGCATTAAGATGTCCTCTAAATGCTCTGCTTCTTCTAAGGCCTCTGGCAAAGAGCCTAAGCACTAGATGACGTTACAGTTAATGACTGGTGAGAAGAAAGTAGATATGATTGTTATGTTAAGAGAGGGCAAAAGTCATGAAGAAGTGTAATGGGCGTGACATTAAGGGCAGTCACCTGCACTGAGCATGAACAAGGTAAAATACTTGGGGAGGCCATTCTTGGAGAACTTGTCACCCTCTTTACTATCCCACTCATGAACCAGGATATTGAACAATTTCATGGTCTGTACAAATTTATTAAGAAAGTCAGGCAGCTGCAGACAATGATAAAGGCACTGGATAATAATGAAGAAAGGGCCACAGATATTTCCAATACCATTAATGAGATCATGCAGCCCTACTGTACCACTTTGTTGCCATGTTCAAATACCTTACCACGACAGCGCCTCCCGAAACCCGTGACAAAGCACCTTCTGAAGAAGGTGAAGAGGTGCCCTGAGGTGAGATATGACTGCACAGCAAAGCAAAGGAGTTACATCTTCATCATCATCATCTATAATCAACATTCATCACCTATGAGTACCCGTATGATTTAATCTTATTATTTATTATCATTTCACGTACCCAGTGTAGTATTACGTATTATTATTATTCAATTTTATTACTATTATGCTATACAATAAATAATATGAAAATACAGAATACTGCTATATGCAAAAGACAAAAAATCTGCATCCACAAAAAGGCAGTTCCCCCAAATACTTTTATAGATATGTTCCACAGAAAACCCCGCAAATGGGCTAGTTTTCCCACGAATAAATTTCAGAAAACCCCGCGAATATCTGAGTCCGTGAATCGTGAGACTGCGAATACGGGGGGTTTATTATACCCGTTAAACAGTTAGGCATTACTGTGCTCAATAATAATGGAGATTTAGATTATAATGTATGTATGAAAACAAACATTGATTCAAACTACCAAGCAAAAGAACCTACCATGAGGCTGTCTGTATGCCTTGAATTGAGAATGAATATATCTCAAATTCTTTAGTACTCTTGTAAGAGACTTACAGGCACAGGTGTGTGTGAGTCATCCATCGGACAAAACAAGACGAAGCATCCCCCTTTCTATCTCTCCCCCCGGTGCGTCAGCTGGAGGGGAGCACTCGAAGGAATGCAACTTCTACCATACAATGTTCCTGTCTGTTTCTCTCTAACCACTGTTGTCTCGATTCATGTACAATTACCACTACTGTACTTGCATTGCCATGCAAGCATTCCAATCATGTACTCATAATGTTCTACTGAATCTTCTGTATCAAACTGTATGTTTGTTTCGGTTTGTGAAGATGCTAAACGTCTCGCCACTTCACATATATTATGCTACTGCATTGTATTCATTAATCTGTCTTGAATCTCATGCAAATGTTGATATGTGGAACTGCCTGGCCTTTCCATTGATATATGTTTTACCATCTGTTTGTCTGTAAACAAGCACAGATGTCTGAAACATAATTTCTGTTTTGCCTTGTGTGTGTGTAGAAACTACTTTGCGGCTCGCACCAGCCAATAACAACTTTGAAGATTCTGTACATTGATTCAGTAAGGAACCAGTAATAAACTAGACAACACCCAGCCAGTATGTCACTCAATACTTTCCTTGCACTTTCATATTTTTTAAGTAATACTAATCATCACAGAATTACCAGTCACAAACTAGCAGTTCCTTTAGAAAAAATTACTAAGTGCAATTGTAGGTGAAGTGAATCTTATTAACAAAAAAAAAAATGGTTTATACAGATAAGCAAAATGACATTTTTATAAAATAAAGTTTCATATATACTTACCAAGTAATTACATAGCTATTAGTTTCTATTTACCGGCAGCTAGAATGCTGAAACTTGTGGTAGCGCTCCTCTTGTTTTAGCTAGGCAAGTGACCCCGCCCACTTTCAGGGTACGAGAGGAACCAACTCAGCAAACAAACCCAATATGTTTATGCCTTCCTAACCATGTGAGGGGAGGAGGGAGGGCTTTGATTATGTCATTACCTGGTAAGTACTGTATATATAAAACTTTATTCTATTATAAAAATGTCATTTTTATATAAGCTACTTACCAAGTAATTGCATAGCTGAATCGCACGTTGGAGGAGGTGGGGTGCATGGATTATCTATCCTAATACATTAAAAATTGTAATGTAAAAGAAATAGAAGTATTGCGAGCATTGGTAAAAATGCTTGCTGGTTCCTTACCTGTTGAGACAGCTGCTACAGGAAAGTACTGCCTCTGGATAGAGCTCATCTCAACATATAGCGGCGTGGCAGTATAGCCAGGAGTCGCCTACTACATTAGCTGGATTCTTTGCTGCGAAGGAGTGTCCGATTGCACACACAGAATTAACAAAGTTGCCCCTGCCTGGGCACAGTACAATAAAACAAAACCAGAGAATAAAAACAGTCTCCTATTGCCATACCACGAAACAAAACCAGAGAATAAAAACACAGTCGCCTATTGCCAAATGTTAAAAGCACCATTACCCAACCAATAACAGATAAAACTGGTGAGCACTCCAAATACACAGTATTGCCTGGCTCCCTTACAACTCGACACCATCAATCAAGGCGAAAAAAATAGGAGGGATGAAGGAAGACTTCCTTCACTCCTCCCAACACCATACCAGCAACTGAAATAGGACCCAAGGTACAGGCAGTCCCTGGTTATCGGCAGGGGTTCTGTTCTGACAGTGTGATGATAACCGAAAATTGTTGATAACCGAAAATCGGGAATTTCCAGTGCTTATCTGCACCGAAAATCCAAATTATTAGAGATTTTCGGTTATCAGTGCCTCTGTTAGGTATGTATGGGTGCCAATACCCAATTATCAGTGCCGATAAGCGGAAAATGGTGATTTTCGGTGCCAAAAATTGCCAATTTTCGTCCCTAGACAAGCCCCGTACAACTGGATCGCCGATAACTGGGGACTGCCTCTACTGCAATTTTCATAAACAGTTTCAATTTCACACAAATAATGAGATGCGAACACCGATTTGCATATCCAAAATGTTGTCTGGATAATAGAAGTGATAGACAAATTATGTCTAAAAGCCAGGGACTTGGCTACTGCCCTCACTTCATGTGCTTTTACTTTCACTAAAGGTAAAACATCCTCCTCAATCTGTGAGTGAGCCTCTAGAATAAGGTCCTTCATAAAAAATGCCAAGCATTTTTTGAAAGAGGGTGAGGATTCTTTACTGAGCACCAAAGGTTGCTTGAAGACCCACAGACCTTTTCCATTCTAAGTAAATGGTATTTCAATGCCCTTACAGGGCAAAGAGTTCTTTCTACATCCTCCGGACCTAGAATATCTACTAAACTTTTAATAATGTGTGAGTGAGGCCAGGGACTGAAAGGGGTCTCATTTTTAGCTAAGAATCCTATGGTAAAAGACCAAATTGTGTTACCCTGAGAGAATCCAATCTTTTTATCAAAAGCATGTAGCTCACTTACCCGCTTGGCAGTAGCAAATGCTACTAGGAACAGAGTCTTCCTAGTTAGGTCCCTCAAAGAGATAGATCGCAGGGATTCAAAATGTGGTTGTGACAGCCACTTAAGAACCACATCTAGATTCCAGGCTATTAGCCTTTCTTCTTTCTGTTTGGTCATGTCGAACAACTCGATAACATCAGATAGATCTTTACTAGCAGAGAGATCTATACCCCTATGTCTAAATAGAGCTCAACATTGCCTTGTAGCCTTAAATGGCTGAGGTAGGCATATTCTCGGAAGACTTTAAGTAGAGCAGGAAATCACCCATCTCCGCCACAGACGTCTTAGAAGATGAGATGCTGTCTCCTACACCAGTCATGGAAGACTGTCCACTTGGCCTAATAAAGTTTGCTCGAGGGATGCCATCTGCAATGGGCAATAGTGTCTGCAACTGCCTTTGAATATCCTTTCGCTTGTACCATTCTGTAGAAAGTCTGAACGCGGTCAGAGCCAGAGTGGACAGTCTCTGATGGAACTGCCTGAAATGTAGTTGTCTGAGTAGTTTGGGTTTTTGAGGCAACAGCCTTGGAAAATCCATGAGAAGTTCCAACAAGTCCGGGAACCATTCCTGTGCTGGCCAGAAAGGGGCTACTAGAGTCACTGTTACATTCCAATAAAGGTCTTTGGTCGATCAATCTAAAAGCATTGCATCTGTTGCCCGTGCTTGGGGATCTGGAGCTGGCGAACAATACAGAGGGAGATGATGGTTCTCCGCGGTCACAAACAGATCTAGAAATGGCCTTACCCACAGTTTCCATAACTCCAGGCACACTAGGGGGTCCAGAGCGCATTCCGTGGGGAGAACTTGCTTTCAGCGGCCGAGTTCATCCGCTAACAAGCTGAATTTCCCCTGAATAAACTTGGTTAAGATCTGGGTTTGATTCTGATCCGCCCAAATGAGCAGGGCTCTTGATGCCTCGCAAACGGTAAATGAATGAGTCCCCCAATTTTTTGACACAAGACAGTGCCATGGTGTCGTCTGAGTGGACGGTCACTGTCTTCCCGGAACTTCAGATGCAAATGCTTGCAATCCCCAGTGAAATGCCGTCAATTCTTTCACACTGATATGCCATTTCTTCTGCTCTGAAGTCCAAAGGCCTGAGACTTTCTTGTCTCCCAGGAGGGCTCCCCAACCTAGGTCTGATGTGTCTGAATAAAACACTAGGTCAGGGCTCGAGAGAGCTTGTCTCTTGATTTTCACCAAACAAGGTCCTCTTGTATTTCTTCACTGTTGGAAAAACAAAAGAATCCGGGTATTTCTTTCTGTTCCAACTGATTTTCAGAGAGAACTGTAAGTTTCTCATGTGTAGCCTTCACAGGGACACGAACTGATCCATGGACGAGAGAGTCAGGCTCATCTAGCTGTTCACAGAACAGGACTGAAGGGAGAGAAATTTGTCTACCTTCTGAAGGCACGAGTCTATCCTTTGGGGGGAGGGAAAAACCCGAAAAATCTGTGAGTTTATCCTCATCCCCAAATAAGCTATCCCCTGAGAAGGTGTCAGTTGAGACCTTGGAAAGTTTATCAAGAGGCCCAAATCCTGGGTGAGAAGAAGGGTCTTGTGAAGGTCCTCTGCACATTTGTCCTTCGACTGGGAGAGAATTAGCCAATCGTTGAGATACAGCGAAATGTTGACCCCCATCAAATGTAACCATTTCAATCTTCTGGTAAGGGTGTAAGAATACTACCACCGTAGGTCCTGCATGTCGTAAAAGGCGACTAAAAGGACAGCTGCTGCCTTGCAGTCTCACTCTTTAGTAAAAGGCTAGGCCCATTGCCGATAACTGGAAACTGCTGCCTTGCAGTCTTTTTAGTAAAAGGCTAGGTCCACTGCCAATAACAGTGGAAGCTGCTGCCTTGCAGGTGGAGTTTTTGGTCAAAGGCGAGTCACACAGCCAATAACTGTGGTTGATGACAGCAAGGGCATGAGGTTGTAAAAACCCCTTTGCCAAACAATGAACCATGCCTGATGTTGTAAGAAATATGAATGTGGCTAGGGCGTCCCCTGTAAGCGACGCGTGTCAGAATCCCCCTACTGGCGTGATAAATGGGCGAGGGGTACCGCAGGGTTCACGAGTGCGGCCAAAGAGGTTAGTGAAAGAGTGGAAGATTAGACCAGGTACGTGGAACGTTGGTACTTTAACAGGAAGACTGAGGGAGATAGTAGATGTGATGGAGAGGAGGAGGAGGATAGATTTCTTGTGTGTGCAGAAGACTAGGTGGAAAGGGAGTGGAACTAGAGAGATAGGAAATAAGTATAAGCTTTATTACAGCGGGTCACGAGAGGGAAGAAATAGAGTTGGAATTATAATAAGCAACAACTGGAAGGAAAAAGTGGTAGAACTAAAGAGAGTAAATGATAGACTTTTAAAGCTTCTAATATTAATAGGGGATAAAGTAGTAAATCTAATATCAGCATACGCTCCTCACATGGGGTGCTTGGTAGGTATATATGAAACTTAATTTTATTATGAAAATATCATTTTCATATACAGTATGTAACTTACCAAGTAATTACATAGCTGAATCCCACATTGAGTGGGGGTGGAATATATGGACATACTGTATTCTACTCCAAAACATTAAGGCATGGTAATGACTTAAAAATAGAAATTTTGCCAGCATTGATACGTCTGTCGTTTCCTTACTTGGTAAGAGAGCCACTGCAGGAGAGTACTGCCTTTGGCTGGTGTTCATCTTAACCTGTAGTGGTGTGGCGGTTGAGCCATGGGTCGCTTCTACTGAAGTGGGAGCCTTGCAGCGGAGGATTGGCTGATGGTTAGCAAAGCATATACAAGTACCCCTGCCCTGGGCACAGTACCAACATCAAAAACAACCAGACAATGCTGTCACCTACACTGAAAAAACCACAACCCATCCACTAAGATTAGTGGGTACTCCAGGTACACTGTACCCTCATTATTATTATTAAAAAACAGTTTAACCAGACCACTGAGCTGACTATCACCTCTCACAGGGTTGGCCCGAAGGATTTGGATGAAATGACAGGTCTAGGCTAGAAGCCTAGCACTAGGATCAAATAGGTCTTTCGATATAGTGACGAATGAATGAAAATAAAATTAAAACCTGCACAAAGGCAAACGCTCTCATACTGGGACACACTCACACAATAAATACATTTATACTCACGTTTCCATATACAATAAACCCCCCGTATTCGCGTTCTCATGATTCGCAGACTCACGCATTCGTGGGTTTCTCTGTGGAACATATCTAACTATTATTCACGGAAAATTCGCCCATTTGCGGTATTTTTCACTGGGAAATATTCACTAATTGCTGTATTTTCATATAATTTTCATGAATAAATGCACTTTTTGTGATAAAACTATTAATATACTCAGGTATAAGCATTTTTAGAGGGTTTTTCTTGTTTAAACTATCAAAATGGGCAGTTCTAAGTGTTTTTAGAGGGGTTTTAAGTATTTGCAGATTTTAGCTATTTGTGGGGGGTGGGGGGGCGGTACGCATCCCCCGCAAATACGGGGGGTTCATTGTATACTCACTAAAAAGGTATATTAAAATTTAAAATAAATTTATTAAAATTTTAAAATTTACTTGTTTTAAACTTCATTAGACACCTAAGGATTTTCATATTTCTATTACCTACTTTTATATTTTATTAATTACATCACAGCTCCTCATCAACATTAAAATTGGTATTATTGAAAATGTAGGAGATTCTGATAAAATTTCCTTCACTGATCTATTTCCAAAATTTCGCATGGGCGCAGGCAGCAGCGTACAATAAGGCAGCGAGAGAGACCAAATTACAATAGACCAGCTTCTTTTCCTCCAAATCTTTATCCCATCTTCTAGTTAAAAAAGTAACAGAGAATGATAAGAGTATTATTTGTAACGTTATACTCTTGCATAAATGCGTACAGCCATAAGCAACCAAACGAGAAACTGTTGTTTTGTTTATCACCGAATCAGTTAACAACAGCCCTTTTGCTTGTATTTCAACCATTGTATGGTAATACACAATTACCATAGGTTATAGTACAAATGACATTAATTAGAATAGGAGTGATATATTTTTACATTATACATGTACCCTTATTCGGTATGGCTAAAAGATCGGCAAGGAAATTTACGGTAAACCCCCCGTATTCCTGGGGGATGCGTACCACACCCCTCTGCGAATAGCAAAAATCTGCAAATACTTAAAACCCTGCTAAAAACACTTAGAACTGCCTATTTTGATAGTTTAAACACAAAAAAACCCTCTAAAAATGCTTATAGCTGAATATTTTAATAGTTTTATCACAAAAAGTGCATTTAGTCATGAAAATTATATGCAAATACAGTAATTAGTGAATATTCCTCAGTGAAAAATACCGTGAATGGGCGAATTTTCCTCGAATAATGGGTAGGTACATTCCACAGAGAAATACGTGAATACGTGAGTCCGTGTACATTGAGACCGCGAATACAGGGGGTTTACTGTACTGCTAAATTTATGCTGCAAGTTGTAGCTGAAGCTGTGAAAACAATGTTCAAGATGCTAATGACTATAAATTATCGTGCATCAGCAACATGGATGAAACTTGACCGTAATTAAAATCGGAGAGAAAGTATTTTAATCAAAACCACTGGGCATGAAAGAACACATTACTGCTATTTTTACGCCAATAAACGATAAATACATAAATCTCGTATTATGATGAAATCAAGTGAAAATAGCGAACAGAATCTTGATTCTTTTTATACACAACAAACGCTCCCAAGTGGCCAACATCATCTATTAACGAAAAAACAGCAAAATTAGTTTCACGAGATGTAATTAAGTTATATTTCGACTTAAAAACGCTTCGTACAATATAACAAAAAATAACCTTGCCCCATATAAATAAAGTATCTAGAGATTCATTTACGCTAACTATAAGCAAGAAAAGCGCTCTAAACTGAGTTAAATGCGGCGAAATAAACACCACATAAACAATTTCCAAACCAAAACACTGATCGTGATGATCGCAATTTTTAATACAAAAGCAATATAAGAATACATATGCAATATTATTGGACACAGTGAATTAAGGCATAACATTTTAAAAGATCCATGGAAAAGATGCATATTCGTTATGTTGATGTTTGTAAAATACGATATGTGAATTACAGTACAGTATAATGTAGGCTACGCTACCGTACATGTATACGATATACCATAGTGTAGGCTAAGCTAATTCTTGTTTGTTATTCAATTTCTCTTTGTACTGAATTATCATAAGTCCCTCTGCATGAACCTCCAGAATTAGCTGATATTAATAATTACTATACCGTGTATTTAGAGCGTATACTTTATAGTGTAGGCTAGGTTATATTCGAGATACGTTTTTTCCAACAAACGATGGGTTTTTTTGGAACCTAACCCTATCGTAAGTAGGATAACATCTGTATAAGAATTTTTATTTTTTTTGTGTTATATTTTTTTTGTGTGTTTGAACTATCAAAACTTAGAAGGGTTCTAAGTATTCGTGGGCTCTACCTATTTGCAGGGGGATATGGTGCGCACCCCCCACGAATACAGGGAGTTTACTGTAGCAGCAATTTTCGGTTATTATCACTCCCTCAGAACAGAACCCCCACCGATAACCAGGGACTGCCTTTATTACTATTCCTCCTTCCCCTGTTCCTGTTTTGTCTCCTATCACCACCCTCCTACTTTTGTACCACCTACTCCCATACCTGGCCCCCAAGCTTCTAACTGCGATCCCATTGCCAGTCTTGAATCTAGATTCAATCACAAGTTAAACCTGGTTGTGAACACTTGTGGCCAAGTTAGGACCATCCCTGAAGGACAAAGTGCATCAAGAAAATGTGTGTAGTGATAAGAGTGTTGTGCAAGTGGAGAAAGTGGCTGCTCATCCTGCTGGTTCTCCTAGATGAAGGTTCTTGTCATACTTCCCTGAACCTGGGAGAAGACACACCTGAGGTCCAAGGGAGGCCGGTGGGGTTTGCCCACAGGTAGTCGCCCACTCAGTCGAGCCTGTTGTGCGTACCCAGGCTTCGACAGACAGCCACTGGAAGGCATCTCAGTGCACGTGCGTCAGTTGTCCTCTGATTCTGAGGAATCCAGTCCTGACAAGAGGTGTCGATGGTGCATCCCTGATGAGTACACCTTCTGAAGAGACATGCAGACAATGCTGTCCTCTCCTCTCCGCTGCCCTGTAAGCAGTTTAAGGAATGACCTCGCAGCCCTCAACCGTCCTGCAGCACATGGGACAGCCCACAGAATGTTCCTTTTGATCGTTCTATTATGGATCTCCAGTAATTGGCTCCCAGGCACCTGAGCACCAAGAGGCGCCCAATGTCTTTCTTCCTGGCGCCCATCATCTCACGAGCGTCCGTTGCCTACTCCAAAGCGCCTGGCGCCAACTTACGAGTGCCCAGCACCAGCTCCCAAGCATTAGGTGCCAGTTGCCAAGCGCTCGGCGCCATCTTTCGAGCCCCTGCTCCTTCTCTTCAGCATCGAGTTACAACTTTGGTTTTTTTGCGCCTGCTGTGGATGATCCGTCCTTGGCTCCCATCAAACGTCAATTGGCCAATATCATGGGCCTATTGCGGAAAGCTCTGGCTTTATCTAGACTGACGAAGGACTCGCCTGTGTCTCCAGTCTCCTCCGACGAAGAGGAGTTAGACCAAGAGCCTGCCCCCTCAGCATATGCAGCTCTTCTTAGGTATTTCCTGGCAAGCCTTCCTTCGTTTTTTTGTGCCAGCTGCCCCAGTCTCGCCTGCCTTGACTTTCTTAATGAGGAACCAAACTGATGTCAGTGCTCAGCTCCACAAGGTGGTTCTTTCTTCCTCTTCAAGGAAAGCCCTTAAAGAGGCTGGAGATTGGCTCTTTGCGAAGAGAGAGCAGGGTAAGGCCTCCTTCGCCTTTCCTTCTTCTAGGTTAACTCGCAGGAGATACCTGTCACATGTCACCGGGGAAAGGTTCTTCTTAGGGAGTCAATGCCTCCTCCAAGAGAGACTTCTCCGGTCTCATCGACTCTGCACGACGTTCAGCCTTTTTGTTGGCGAAAATAAAGTTTTATATAAGTAACTTACCAAGTAATTACATAGCTATAGTTTCCTCTTGCACAGCAGCTTAAATTAAAAAATTTGCAGGTAAAGCTTCAAAGTTTAGTGCAGATGACTGGTACCACCCACTCACGGGAATACCTGGAACAACGTAGCAGACAACCTTTGTTATTAAGATCTGATTCAAGTTCATCATATTTTGCTGGCTACAAAAGCAAATTCGCAATCAAATGGGTTAACTACTGGTAGCTCAGTTTACCGCAATACCACCTTTGCCGTTTAACATAATAGAGTAAACGTAAACAAAGCATTCATTGCTGAAGCAATATTTACGGTAATGAATTACTTTCCGTGAGTCTCAATTAATGTTTGTTAGGATTTGTGACATGTCTGTATGATGATACTCTGTGTACTTCAACTGTTCTCGGTAAAGGTTAACTTTCCTTTTCCGAATACTGTAGCATAATAACGTAAATATTGTGTTTGCTACCTGTCTGACATTTATGGTAGTAAACACATATCTGAAAGTATCTATTACAGGATGGCCTGAGGTAGAGGGTTAAGATACAGATGGTTAAACATTGGCTTTAATGGTTATAGTGCTGTTACATCTTGCTACAATTGACTGTGCTTCCCCAATCCCAAACCACAATAACCCACAATGTACCAAAAAATATTTTATAAATATTGCTGTATCGGTATTAATTGCTTACCCCATTGCAAATCGAATTATCGTAAGGTGAACTATTGTAACTCAAGCACTACCTGAGTATTTTAATAGTTTTATCACAAAAAGTGCATTTAGTCATGAAAATGAGATGAAAATAGAGTAATTAGTGAATATTTTTCAGTGAAAAATACCGTGAATGGGCGGATTTTCAGCGAATAAAGAGTATATTTGTTCCATAGAGAAATCCGTGAATAGGTGAGTCCGCAAACTATGAGACCGCGAATATGGGGGGTTTACTGTATTCAGTGATTTTCGGGGTTTCTTGGCGCCGATTTTTGGTTTTCGGCGCCTCTTTTAGGTACGTAGTGGCGCCAATTAGTGGAAATCGGTGATTTTCGGTGATGAAAATTGCCAATTTTTGTCACTAAACAAGTGCCATAAAACCAGATCGCCGTTAACCAGGGACTGCCTGTATCATCTACATTACTAGGATTAGATTCTAGGCTACCTAAAGCTTGAAATTGCAAAACCTTCCATTTCCTATCATCCCAGCCCTTGCATTCACCACCTTTGATCTTTCATACATACTTGCCCCCTACAATTAGAACAAACTGTATCTGAATCATAAGCAGATTTCGTGAGTCTAGTCTTGCATCCTTTGCTAGAATAACGAATACTGGGAGAGCTAGAGTTCGACATAATTAAATCCAAAAACAGTTAGAAAATCTGACTAAAGCTAACAAGCTTGAAGGCTACACAAATGCAAGAGTACTTCACTGAATCCCGGAGAAATTCGACCAAAATACCAATGAAAAAAACCATAATAAGCACTGCATACGTCAGATGTTGCATTGGTGGCCAACAGAAATAAATTGAGCTCCTCTCTTTTGTTGTTCCTATTGTTCCCTGATGGTGGGCAGGGCTAGTCAACTATACAAAAACAATAAAAGAGCTACCATGACTTTTTAAATTTAAGCACCAAGTAAGGTGAAACTATAGCTATGTAATTACTTGGTAAGTTACTTATATGAAAGGATTTGTTCTTGACTGATAAAAAATGTAGTTAGAAAAGGTTAAAGCTTAACTGCCAGGCAAGAGAACAGCAAAGCGAATGGATGAAGAGTAAAGTACACATTGCAATACAGCTGGGGTTAGAGTTAAATGAAAAAAAAAAAAAAAAAAATTAAATGACTACTTATAGTGGTCTGCACCAGTAGAAAAGGAATATGCAAATATTAGAGTGTATTACTTCTCTAACTGCATCAAAACAATACAGGTAAGTTCTTAAAAAAAAAAAAAAGTACAAAAACACATACCATCTACTGTACTGATAAATTCTATTACACACAGTTCAAGGACTGTAGAAATAAGTTCTTAAAAAAAAAAAAAGTACAAAAACACATAACATCCACTGTACTGATAAATTCTATTACACACAGTTCAAGGACTGTAGAAATAAGACAAAAAGGCTATTACCATGGTGCAATGCAGTTACAAGTCAATCTGTAACATCACAAGTGACTTTTTCCAACATGTTATTCCTACGAGAAAAGATTTGACAAACTGCTAAGTAGCTACCTTGACTAAAACAACATACTACAGCCTTCACACACAACGTTTACTCATCTATATCATAATCCCAAATGTAAATGTGCACTGTATCTCGTATCTAATCCACAGCTAGTGATTAAGAAGTATTTGAGAAAGACAGAGCCATTGTTCCTACCTTACATGTTACACCACGAACCCCAGGAATCAACTTTGAATGAGAAGCAGTCAACTGGGAGAAGGCAGTTCTGCTGGTAGTGAGAGGAAATATATATCTCTTGATGCTCCCATTCATAAACCCCCTGAATGCCATACTGCTCTAGTATCCTAAGCCTTTCCACATCTGACACATTTTTCACAAATGTAATCTTACTTGAAATGAGGTGATCTTGTATGTGATATCAGATACACTAACTGCAAAAGACAAAACAAACTCATAAATAAAGTAGCACAATACCTACTGTGCTTTATCCCTAAGTAAAATAAGTACTGTGCACCATATTCTTAAACTACAAATGGCACTACATACTGTATAATACTTCCACTAAAAGTCCGAGTACAGATTAACTGAAATCACAAACTTTCAAAGTAATATGGTATTTTTATAAAATAAAGTCTTATATACACTTATCATGTAATTACATAGCTATAGTTTCCTCTTGCACAGCAGCTTAAATTAAAAAAATTCAAGGGTAACGCTTCAAAGTTTAGTGCAGGTGACTGGTCCTGCCCACTAACGGGAATACCAGGAACGACTTAGCAGACAACTTCATTCTGTTTATGCCATATGTCCATCAGAGGGGAAGTGGAAGGGCTCCGATCATGTAATTACTTGGTAAGTATATATAAAACTTTATTTTACCATAAAAATTTCATTTTTATATAAGTAACTTACCAAGTAATTACATACCTGATTCCCACATTGACAGGAGTGGGATACATGGACACACTCTACTCCAAAACATTAACACGTAATGAATTTCAAATAGAAGAAGTTGCTGGCATTGAAAACAATGCTTGTTGTTCCTTATTAGTTAGAGAGCCTGCAGTAGAAAACTGCCTCTGGTTGTTACTCAACTGTAGCGACGTGGTGGTATAGTCAGGTGCGTATGCTATTTAAGTGGGAACTTTGCAGTGAAGGAGAACCGATGGCTAGTGAAGGAGTTAACCGAAGGTTAGCAAACTTCAAAAAGAGCCCTTACCCTGGGTGCAGTACCACAATAAAACAACCAGATAACACTGCCACCTGCACTGAAATAAGTAGGAGAAAATCCTATGCTTCCTTCTGCGATGCCAAGCCAGGTACTAATAATCACAAGATACTGCAAAAAATTTTAACACAGTTTAAACTTTTCTAAAGAGGTGGGAAGCGAAAATCGATTACACTTCCAGTAGGTCAATTGTAGGATGGATGTCAGGGGCGTATATGCATGAAGGCTAATTGGCAGAGTGAGCTAAAAGATGTTTGCATCTTTCAAATGTCTCTTGTAGCACCTCTGAAAAAAGCCCCTTCTTCCTGACAGGCACCTGGACATCCCAAAGCCTGTCCGCGTAAAAGCTTAGCACCCTTGGTGGTGTCTCTTGAAGTGAGGCTGTTCGAGAAGAAACCAATAACAGCAGGATTTTTGGAGTCCACCAATCAACTGTAGCAATTCAGGAACCATAAATTATGGTTCAGAACGGGGTACAAAGAACATCGTAACATTATGACGAGCCTGAGAAAGTTCAGCCCTTCCTTGACCATGTCAAATGGTGGAAGAGCTTAAAGATCCAGGTTGGAACGATCTTGCAGTAAGGTGTCTGTTGCCCAGACTAGAAGATTCCTTTAAGGTGGCAGTCAAGATCAGCCTGCCCCAAAGAAGCACATAACCCGACAGTTCAGGGGATTCAAGGTCCACTCAAGAGTAAGAGTGAGTTTCTGATGGCTCAGTTCAACCGCCAGAAATTCCACTGGACTAGAAAAAACTCGATTTATTGTCTGCAGAAAAACCCCTTTGTTGGTTGGTGGCAAGAGCTAATGTAAAAAAGTAAGGACTGTGATCTTGTCTAAAGGAATACCGCAGTCTAGGAGTAAGTGAGGGTCGAGAAGAACTGAAGTCTTAAGCGAATGGCTCTCAGCTCTCTGGCATACATGTGAAGGTTCATTCCCCCGGGGACATTTCCTGGAAATTTCCCAGTTCCCCAAGTGGGTTCCCTCTACTAGAAGCAGTCTAAGACTAGTCTCATGATGAGGGACTTCTTCCAAAAGTCTAAATTCGGACAGATACCACCGTAGTTCCAACTGAAAACCAGGTCTTTGGGGGAAAAAAAAAAAGTGGAGTCCAGTTATGATTCTTTGTTCCTATTGGTCTTGTGGGACAGGAAGAA
This sequence comes from Macrobrachium rosenbergii, assembly GCF_040412425.1. Taxonomy (NCBI): domain Eukaryota; kingdom Metazoa; phylum Arthropoda; class Malacostraca; order Decapoda; family Palaemonidae; genus Macrobrachium; species Macrobrachium rosenbergii. The sequence goes on along the minus strand of NC_089744.1, from coordinate 26,402,922 downwards.
GTTCATGGTCAGAACGGAAGACAAAAGTAGGCAGGGCGAGGACTTGAGAGAAGTCTTATGCTGTAGATGTTGAAGCCCAAATTCTCGCACTTGAAGACCCTGTCTTGTAGGATGGGTCTGAGATATCTTTTGAAGTTTGAATGTGGACACGAAATGAAGTATCCTACAGACCCAGGAACTCCACCCAATCGCCCTGGAGAATGGACAACAGGACTGTTCGGTTGCTCTCTGCAAGAGAACAAACTTGTAGAACCTCGTGCAGACTCGCAGACAAGTAAGTGGACTACAGTATTTGCCGACCGTCAATAATTGACAGCCACGGGCACATGGCCATCAGGGCAGGATCGACTTCTTAGCACGATAATGCCTAGTGTGGACTCGATGACACCTCATACAAACTGACAACAAGTGTGGAGCTGTACTTTGTTCAAAACTAATATCTGACACGCTTATAGGAACTTGGAAAGTCCACAAGGTACACAAAAGTCTGGCCATGGGTAACAACGGTCTTGAACAAAACCAGGAGTGACGACTTCTGCTGCAGTCCAACACAATGCTCTAAAAAAAATTGTGAACAGCTACTAGGCGTTCAGCAGTGGAAGCCTAGTTTGGCTAAAAAGAGCCGAGCACTCTAGAACAGGTGTCAGGCACTCAGGATTCAGCACCAGGCACCTTTAAGCTGGTGTCAGGAGCTCTGAAGAAGATCAAGAGCTCTGGAATGAGCGCCACTAGAGAGAGGGTTCATGGTGCTTCCTTCTGCCTAGAGTACAAGAAAAGTTTTCCATAAAAGAATGCTCAGGAGGGAAGATATCGTCATACCAAAGGAAAACATGGCCAAGGATGTATGTCGTCTGAAAGTGGTTGTGAAACGATGTCTCTTGGCAACACTTGAAAGACTCCTATCTTTTCAGTCCTTGCTCCTGATGTCAGTCAAGAAAGACCCTTACTTCAAAATCTTGACGAGAACTTCAACCAGGAGGACTAATTCTGTCTAAGCATCAGAGGAAGGGAAGGACGAAAAACACTTGTCTTGCTCCCTTAAAAAACCAAAGTCAAACTCCCAACTCCCTGTAGAGGTGATATCCTTCTTCAGCAAGCTCATAAATTCATACACTAAAGTCCCTGTCTGCAAAGGACAGTGCTTTGAGACACTAATTGATGTCAAAAAAGGGAGCAATTCGGCCCATCTGGAACTCTAGGAGAAGGTCAAACAGGCTGAAAAGAGACAAAACTGCCTGAGAGAGGTTGTATGGTACTCAGAGGAAGGAGTCCGATACTGAAGGACACTTGAAGAGCCGTTCAATTGGAAACTGTGCTCAAAAAAGAAAAACAGTTATTAGAAGAGACAGGCGCCAAGCTAAAGAGTGACTGGCATCAGCCACTAGTAGGCAGGCACCAGCTGCATGAGAGCTGGTGCTGGAAGCTCTACATGAAGACAAGCTCTGACACCATAGGGCACTCAGGCGCTATTGGAAGCTTGAGCGCTTAAGTTCCGCTTGGCACCAATACTGGCATTCCGCATGCCTCTGGTTGGCGTTGCAGCAAAGGAGTTAACCGATGGCTAGAAAAACTTCAATAAGTACATCTCTATGGATGCCTTTACAATGGCTGTCCATTGACACCTGCGGACAGCAGGCTCAACTAAGGGGCAACTACCTAGGGGCAAACCCTTCCGGACTCTCATGGACTTCAGTTTGCCTCCTCCCTGTGCATGGGAGTCTGACAGGGATTGGGTTTAGGAGATCCAAGGAGTCGGATAGCTACCCCTTCACTACACATTCAGTAAGACGCCTTTCCAGTGGCTATCTGTCAATACCTGGGACTGGCAACAGGCTTGACTGAGGTGGCGACTACCTGTGTGTAAAGCCCCCAACCTCCCTTGGACTTTCAGTATGCCTCCTCCCTGGTGCATGGGAGTCTGACAGTAACCTTTGTCTAGGAGCATCAAGGGACAAGTAGCCACCTCCTCCACCGCACACCACTTCACTATTATTACAAGGTTAACGCCTGTTAACCCAGATACAAGACTGGCAATGGTATGGGAAGGAAGCAAGGGAGCCAGGCATGGGAGCAAGTGGATAATAATGGCAGGAGGGCCAGCCCGATAGTGATGCCCAGTGCTCTGCAGTTAGCACCAGGCGAGCTAGTAACTTGGGAGTTGCCAAGTGCTACTGGGCACTCTTAGTATGAGCTAAAAAAATGTGGAACTCTTCACAATTCGTGTCATCTTTGTTTAGCATATGTACTGCTGAAGCAAGTACCAGAGCACGGTTCTTGGCTGTCGAGAACGTCTTCTTTGCTAAAGCTCATTGTAACCAAAACACTAAGCACAATTTTCTCCTACTGCATTCCTGCCCTTACACTTTTCAGTTCTCTGCAAATAATAGTGTAATAATAAGATGTTCAATTAATTCTTTACGGACAAATGTTGTCAAGTACACAGTACCATCATACAAACATCTCAAATCCTGACCAACATAATTCGAGATTGCAGATATGTATTCCTTACTGAAAATACTGGATCAGTGGAGAAAGCAATATTTCCGTTATATTACGCTACTCAGTAAACAAGGTAGCGAGCACAATATTTAAGTTTTTATGCTACTCGGAAAAAGAAAAGTTACCCTTTACCGACATAGTTCGAAGTATACCAAGTACCCTCATACAGGCGTATCTCAAATCCTATCAAACACTGAAACTGTTACGTATTAAGTCTTGTGTATTATATTGCGCAAGTCGAAGCTCTGCTTATGACTGATGCATTTTGGGTGGCTGTGGTTTGGGATTGAGGAAGCCCTGTCTATTGTACCAAGATGTAACAGCACTATAACCAATAAAGACAATGTTTAGCCACCTGTATTCTCAACCCTCTACCTCGGGCCAACCAGTGATAGAGACTTTCAGATATGTAGTCACTAACAAAAAAGTTGGCCTGGTAGCGAACACAATACAGTATTACGTTATTATGCTATTCGGGAGAGGAAAGTTAACCTTTACCGAAAACAGTAGGAGTACACGAAAGAGCATCATCATACGGACATGTCTCAAATCCTAACAAACACTAATTGAGACTTGAAGATAAGTAATTCATTATTGTAAATATTGGTTCAGCAAAGAACACAATGCTTACGTTTATTATGTTAGCCAGTAAGGGTGGCAGCGCAGTAAACTACGCTACCGGAGTTAAACCACTGATTGTGAAATCGCTACCGTGGTGAAATATGATAAACTTGAATCAGATCTTAATAACAAAACAATAAAATACTTACCCTGAAAGCTGTAGGCTTGAAGGCTACCTGAAATCAGCAATAATACTTCAATGAAATCCAGTTTCCAACCGGCAAATTTAAGAACAAAGCTGCCATTGACACTCAGTGTTTACTCGAGCGTGGCAGAAACAGAATGAGGTTGTCTGCTAAATCGTTCCTGGTATTCCCATTAGTGGGGCAAGACCAGTCACCTGCACTAAACTTTGTAGAGTTACTCGCGAATTTTTTAATTTAAGCTGCCATGCAAGAAGAAACTATAGCTATGTAATTACTTGCTAAGTTATTTATATAAAATTATATTTTTCCTAACTATACAAACCTGAGGCCCTTTACATTAGGAATTACTTTCAGCAAAGCTGGAAACGGCCGTTAAACTTTTGACAAGGTGGTTAGGCAGTTACACTACTGTTCGGTAGGCGGGAGTCCCGCCTGCCCGGATGTAAACATTCTGATTTGCCTTTTGGCCCAGGTATCAGATTGAGGGGTGGCATGAGTTGGGCATGAAATGTAAAAGACCTCAGGTTTGTATATTAAGGAAAAATACAAATTACTTTAAAAATTTGTCATTTGTTCCTACACAATATACAAACCCTCGGTCCTTTACATCAGGAAGACTCACTAGTTGGAGGGAGGAATCTGAGTGAGTCTGAAACGACTGGAGTTCGCCACACCTGGGTTTATCTTCCTGGCTGACAGAGCGAGGAAGAGTACTGTGCCTCCGACATACTGATCAGAGTATATGAACCGCAAGATCAATTGTCAGACTTCTGGGCCGTTTCAAATGAGTGAGGGAAATGTAACCTAATATGAAAATAGGCTAGGATGAATCTAAAGTCGGTGACAGTAAGACAAATATGAGTACTGGGTTTGTCTTATTGTCAGGGTCTCCTTCCTCCCCTTGTTAGAAGGAGTGGGTTTACTTGTGTAAATCTAATGACAGAAAAACAGAACGGATGCTTGAAGTATAGACTTGCCTGCATTGGTCATCAGTTCCAGCATTTATCAGCTCGAATCCCACACTCTGCCCGAAGGAAGAGAAAGAAGGATGACGAGGAAGAAGGTGGCGGAGAGGCCAATCACTCACACAATCACTCTCACTTCCATAACCGAACACCTTAGGTGAGATGCTGATAGCCCTTTGTTGGCCGAGCCGGTTGAGCTTCAGACTGTCACTCGATGGGCCGGAGTTCAATTCCCGCGGCCGGCTGATGAAGAGTTAGAGGAATTTATTTCTGGTGATAGAAATTCATTTCTCGCTATAATGTGGTTCGGATTCCACAATAAGCTGTAGGTCCCGTTGCTAAGTAACCAATTGGTTCTTAGCCACGTAAAATAAGTCTAATCCTTTGGGCCAGCCCCTAGGAGAGCTGTTAATCAGCTCAGTGGTCTGGTAAAACTAAGGTATACTTAACTTTAACCCTTTAGAGGAGTTGGGTAAGCTACACAACTTGTTGAGCAGCCACCACAAGTCCAATGAAAAAGTTCCCAAGGACTTGTGGGCAATGTCCCAAAGATAGAATGACGTAAAGGTGGTCAATCAAGACCACACCCCTGTTTTCACTACCTGGGGAACCGACAGATTCTTCCGGAATACGAAGGTTGCACCAATGCCCCTGACTTCGTGAGCTCTCAGGCAGAAGATACCGGTGTTGTCTTCACCAGCTGCAGAGTTTGCCCTCCTGATCATCTCATGAAGCCAAAAAGAAATTGTGTACTTGGAAACTTCTTTCTTGGAGGAGCCAGTACTAACAAAAAGTCATCGACACTCAGGCTGGAGATGTCAAGTCCTCTTTAGATAGTACTGCAGCACTCTAACAGGACAAAGTAGCATCTCGTCTAGATCATTATCAACAAAGTCCTCTAGGGAGGGGATCGTGAAGGGCTCAAACCTGGCATCAGGGACCAACAGGTTCTGAGTTTTCGCAACAAAATCCGTGGCAAAGTCGAATGTAACTGATCCCCATCCCCTCAAGTGTTTAACATCGAAGGAAAATCCATGAAGTTCGCCTACTCTCTTCAGTGATGCCATGGCAAGCAGAAAGACGATCTTGAGGGTCATATCCTTGTTTGACGACTCTCGTACAGGCTCATATGGTGCACAAGTCAGGCTCCTCAAAATGAGAGTCACATCCCATGCAGAAGGGCCTGAGGTCCCTGGGAGGGCAAGACCTTTCCAAGCTTCTCATCAGTAGCGAAATCTCCAGTGAGGAGATGTCTACACCTTTCAGGCACAAGAATAGGCCAAGTGCAGCCCTACAGCCTTTTACAGCTGAAACGGAGAGAAGCTTCTCTTGGCGAAGGAAGACAAGGAAGTTCACAACCTGCTGAATAGAGGCTCTGACCGGAGAAAAACCCCGTCTATGGCACCAACCACAGAAGACGGCCCATTTTCCCTAATATACAGCTGCAGAGGACTGTCTGAGATATCCAGCCATCTCTGTTGCAGCTTGGCAAGAAAAGCCTCTCACTTTCATGAGATGCTGGATAGTCTCCAGCCGTGAAGACACAGGTACTCACTGCCTGCTGGTACCGCTCCACGTGTGGTTGACAAAGGTTGGACCAGGAAGGAGTCTCTCTCGGTGCCTCGGACAGCAGAGCTAGCAGGTCAGGATACCAAATGACGGAGCCACCAGAATCATCCTGAGATTCGGGATGAACAACACCTTGCGAATCAGACAAATCAGAGGGAAGACGTAAATCGAGGTTGTCCTATGGGTACTGGAATGCATTCTCTGCAGTAGCCCATGGGTCTGACATGATGTAGCAGAAGACTTGAAGCGTTCTGTTGTGCCAGGTGGCAAACAGGTCGATGGCCAGAACAATCTCTCCGTGATGTCTGAGTGAAGGGACCACTCTGGTGGCTGAGCTTGTCTGCCACTACATTCTTCTTGCCTAGAATGTAACTGGCTGACAGCTGTATTGAGTGAGCCACTGCCCACTCGCTCATCCGCAATGTCAACTGATGCAGCAGGAGGAATACAAGACTCTCCAGCTTGTTGGCATATGCCACTACTGTGGTGTTATTGCTCATCAACACCACCGAGTGTCCCCTCACTCGATCCTGAAACTCTTGGAAGGCCAGGAAGGCTGCCTTGAGCTCCAGGATGTTGATGTGAAGGTGTTTGTCATCTCAGTTCCACCCCCCCGAAGTCAGAAACTCTTCCAGGTGTGCACCCTATCCCTCGGTCAATGCATCTCAGAACAGAAGCATGTTGAGAGGGGGAGTACGCAGGGATACTCCTATAAGAAGTTCCTGTCATCCATCCACGAGTCTAAATCCTGTCTCACTCTCACTTCCTCTGAAAGAGGAATTGGAAAGGATTGAAGGTCTCATGACTGGGACCAGTGCTCCCTCATTCTCCATTGTAGAGAACGAAAGAGCCGCCCAGTTTCGAGCTGGCTGCTCCCGTCGAGACAGGAACAGCTGTGCTGCCTTCCTGAACCTACTGATATTAGAGTCAAGGGAAAGACTCTTGCTGCTACTGTATCTATCATCATGCCCAGGTACTTTATCCTCTGCTTGGTGATCTGAGATCAGACTTCTCGAGATTAACTACGACCCCTAAGCTGTAGCAGAGCTCGAGAAGCCGATCCCTGTCCTGTCGTCGAGATACCTCAAAAGACATATCCCATGTGAATGGGCCCAAGCTGACACAAGGGTGAACACTCATATAAACACCTGGGGAGCGGTCGAGAGCCCGAAACAGAGTACTGTACACTGAACTGGAACACTGCTTCCCGAGGATAAAGCATAGGTACTTGCAAGAGGATAGATGGATGGGTATTTGGAAATACGCATCCTTCAAGTCCGCCGTAAGCATGAAGTCACTCTCCAATGGAGGCAAGCACTGGGCGTGCTGTTTCCATCGTGAACAGAGTCTGGCGTAAGAATCGGTTCAAGGAAGAGAGGTCTATGACCGGTCTCTAACCCCTTGAGGCTTTCTCTAAGAGAGATGAGGCTGTAAAAGCCTGGAGACCGATCCAACACAACTTCTACAGCACACTTCTTAAGCATCGCTTGAACCTCCTGGAGTGCAAGATCTTTGGTGAGCCGGGAACGTAAGTGAGGAGACAGACAGGGTTGTTGGTGAGAGATGGGTGAGACTCTAAGGGAAGCAGGTATCCCTCCCGAAGGACATCCACTACCCAGGTCTCGGCTCCATGTCGCTGCCATGTTGCCCAATGGCTCGACAGGCACCACCCACCAATGACAGCACCTGGAAGGGAACACCGCCCCTAGCGTCCTCCCTTCTTCTTCTTACCTTTGCCGCCTTTTCCCGACTGGAAAGAGGGTTGAAAGGACGCAACTGCACACCTTTCATGGCAGAGGAAGAGGAGGGCTGATTGTTCCAGCGAGCACCCTTCGAAGCCTGAGTCTTCTTAGGGGCCGAGGAAGTGCTAGCCTAGGCCACAGTGGCACGCGAAGACCCGGAGGTCTTGGCCACTGCCTGGTGAACAAGGCAGTTGTTGTCTTTGTCATGTCTCGTCCACCGCAGCATCTACCAACTCTCTACAGAAGAGAGAAGTAGAACCCAACAACGGCTTTTCCCAAGGGCCAATGCCAACTCAGGACCTACAGACCTGGAGATTTGATTCAGGACAGCATCCCTTCTCTTCAGCACCAGGTTTGCCCACAGGTTTACCATCTGGTGGGCTACATAGGAAATAGCTCTACCTCCAGACTGGCACAGTCTCCCAAAATGGAGTCCTCTCCAGGGATGATCGCACCCGAGGAAGTGGCAACCTTGGAAACTGTGAACAACCAAAGATCCAACCAGGAGACTGCCTGGAGATCTGCCATAGCAGTGGCCTTCAGGTTCGCTGCAGCGAGAGACCCGGGCCTAGACGAACCAGGTACAGGTCAACCTGCTTAGTTGGCAAAGGCCCCTATGAGGGCATGTAGAATCACTTCTGTCGAGGCAGAGGAGGGGGAAGGAGCTTGTCTGAGCAATTTGACCAAAGTGAATTTTCCTGCCTAGAGACAAGGTTATTCACCTGATCAAGTACCCCCTCAGCAAGCTCACACCACAGCAGCGCCACCGAAGCCTTTGATTCCTTTTTGGGACCCCAAAAGGATTCAAGGCGCAAAGGACGATCCACAGAAGTGGCTGTGGTCTCCTCCCCAAGATCAGTGTGCTGATGAATCGGCACGATGATCTCTGCAAAGGTCCTCTGTATCCCGGGGGTGTCTGCACTCTGAGGAAGAGGACCCTCGAGTCCTTCCAGGGTGCGGTCCATCGACCTACTCTTCCTGCAGGAGGGAGAACCTTGGCAGACCCCTGGGATCCCTTCTTGACTACTTGAGCATACAACCAAGCCAGTCTGAGGACCGAACCTGGGGTGTAGGCCCTCACAGTCGAACTCCGAGAAGAAGCAACCTTATCGGAGTCCCTCCTGTCCAACTCGCGCCTCCCAATAAAACCCGAGGAGGTTTAGGGGACAAGTGAGGGGGATCGAGCACTCCTACCTGTCCTGCCAGAAGAATTAGCAGAAGAGGTAGGCCGTGGGCAATCAAAGGTCTAGGAGAGTGCCTATGCCTTGGCGAAGTGCTGTCCCGAGGAGAACAGAGAGATTCACCCGAGTGCACCCAAGCAACGCCCCTCCGGTGAGAGAGGCCGATCCTGCAAAATCATTCGGGGGCTGACCAGAGTCGAGTGCTTGGGGAGCTGCCTGACAAGAATTTGCGCCGTCCTCTCAGCATACTCTGGTCTTCTTCGAGGCCAAAACCTCCCAAGAAGAAGACTGAACATGGGACATTCTCTCTGCGTCTCCGGGTGCTTGGACCCTCGGGTCTGAGACACCGGGTTGGGAACCTGGCCATGCACTCAAAGTGGTGCTGGCAGGAAGAGTAGAAACACTTGCATGTTTCGGTACTTTCTCCCACCCTGTGCCTAAACCAGATCAGGAAGCGGACTCACCAGTGCTGGTTTGGGGTGCCTGAGATTCCGCAGAATCCCAAGCACTCAGCTTAACTCGGCTCAGCCGAGTACCCGATACTCCTGAATCTGGTACAGAATGATCAACAGGAGTTGTCTCCTCTTGAGTGTCTGAAGAAACTTGGGAAGAGACAGGCACAGTACCAGCCTTAGAAGTGGACTTCTTCGAACTGGTAATGGGAACACGGGGGGCTCGGAGCCCTGCACACCTGAGGCTCCCTAGACGAGAGACATCCGCGGGGTATGCAAACCGGATCCCGAGCCAGGGGGCCGGGAAGAGCCCACAAGATCTCCCACTGCCTCCCCTGTGGAGGGAGGCAGCCCCTTAGAAGACCCGAGGCAGGACTACTTATGGGTGAGTAGAGGCAGCCTTCTTCTTCTTCGGCCGACGAGCCTCAGAAGAAGAAGGGGAGGAGGCAGCAGATGATGAAGTCGAAGAAGACGATGAAGACAACACCTTATGGGACCTCTTCTTCGATTTCTTCATTGACATCTTCTTCAGGATGGTGGTCAGGTCCCCCATCCAAGAGGGAACAGCTGGGGCAGCTGGAGTAGCAGGAGCAGCAGCAGGAGCAACCAGGGCAGCTGGGGCAGGAGGCACAGCAGGAGCAGCCTGGGCGACAGGAGCAACCAGGATAGAGGCACAGCAAGAGCAGTCGGGATGACGGGTATGACAGGAGGCATAGACACCCATTATTGGGGTGCCGGAACACGAAAGGAAGTCTGGCCCACCAATGTCGGAGACATCATAGTTGGAAAGTGCGTTGACAGCGAAGTGGGGACCTTAACAAATGCCGTCATGGTTACCGTGGTCATTGTTGGGGTGGCAGCAGCATGGGCGACCACCGGGAAATGCCTCAGGTGCGCCAAGATACCCTGCACGGATGGAGTGCCTGAGAGCCCCAAGGAGATCCACGCTTCCTGGAGATCGGCTGCCAAACCTGAAGAGCAAGCAAAGTTGGATGAGTAGAGGGAGACTCCTCTCCCTCCGAGGAAAAAGTTTCCCCCTCGGAGCGAGTGGAGGCTCCCGAGAAGAGGTCATCCCGATTGCCCACTTTTCCCCAATGCTCTTCACCCAACTAAGCAAGTGAAGATGACGAGGGAGAGATCGCTCCCAAAGGAGAGACAGCCAGAAGAGGGAAGTTCACCAGGTGGGAGAAACGAGAAAGAGGGGTTAGCTATCAAGGGCGTAGTCGGAGGTGAATATCATTCCGATGACATCTTGGCAGCCTTCCTCCTATATTGTTTCCTCCCAGTGAACTTTGCCCACTGCGAAGGTGACCAAGAACAACACTCAGCACAAGTAGATTCAGGATTACAGTCATGCCCCCTGCAAGTAGTACAGAGGACATGGGGGTCAACATCGCCTGGTGATTGGAAGCAGGTACAACCCTTGCCGCCAACAACAGGGCATAAATACTGAGTGATGGCCTTCTGAACAGGATTATATGATTTGTGGGTTTCCATAATACAAAAAATATCAAACACAGATATACACAAGGACAAGCAAAAACAAGAAAGATCCCACCGGGGAAACGGCAATCAGGGCAGAGAGCTAGCCCACACGTCTGCATCGCACGACAGCCAAAAGCAAATTGGAATGTTTACATCCAGGCAGGCGGGACTCCCGCCTACCGGAAGGTAGTTAACCGCATAACCACCTAGTTCGGAAGTTTATCGGCCATTTCCAGCTTCACTGAAAGTAATTCCTAATGTAAAGGACCGAGGGTTTGCATATCATGTAGGAACAAACTACTGTATAATTCTGTGCACATACACCAGCCATTTAAGCAACATTTAGCATACCATAGTGGTAACACCAACAAGCCTCCATTAGATTTCTTTTTATTTCAACATTGCAGTTTCCTCCTTTTTTAATACTTAAAGCATTTACGCCTATCACATAATTTTTTAAAAAGGATCTGGTATCAAATCTTCTGAATAAATATGTACATAACATGACTCTTGACAGACTCAACCAAAGTTGACTTTTCTTCAATACCTTATCGCTAAATGAATCAAGTATGCTTGAAAGTTCTACAATTTTTGTATAAATACAAAGATTGCATACCCATACCCATATCCGTAAGTATTTGACCTTCGGCTATTGTAAACCAAAACAACAAATTAACGACAAATTGCAACATGGTAATTGGCCTTCATATCTATGCTATCCACATTAAATTCACACCTTATATTCTGCTGATAATGAAGGGAATGCACTGCATTCACTTGACGAGAAAGATACCATGTGTTTTGCCCACCGTCTTAGGTGAGGAAGTGAACTGGGAGGACTGGAGGGAACATGTCCTGAAGCTAAAACAGTTGTATCTAGCTTTGATGGCTGGTATCCTCCAACATAGCTGAATTTTGAAAGGTGGGCATCAAGGGCTGGCAGCTCCTGCATAGGTGGAACTATTCATTTACAACTGTCTATAAAAGGTATTTACAGTAGGGTATGACCTTTATCTCAATACTGCACAGTAAAATGAATGTCATGTGCAGTATACATTATGTAAAACCTACTAAACTAGTACTTATATTTCTGCAATAGATCACAACATTTATAACTACACATTCATTTGTAAAAAGAAATAAAATAATTTAATGTTAAGCAACAGATACTCATTTAACCCATTACATTATATATAAAAATGAAAATTCTACAATAAAATATAATTTTACATATACTACCAACTAATTACATAGCTATAAGTTTAAACTCGTTGGCAGAAATTCGCAGTAGCGCTACTTTTGTTGTGGCTAGGCGACTAACCCAGCCCACTTTTGGGGTAAGAGAGGAGCCAGCTCAGCAAAGAGCTCAATATGTTTATGCCTTTTTGTCCATGCAATGGGAGGAGGAGGGCTCTGATCATGTAATTACCTGGTAAGTATATATAAAACTTTATTTTATTATAAAAATGTCATTTTTATATAAGCAACTTACCAAGTAATTACACAGCTGAATCCCACACTGAAGGAAGTGGATGGACCTATCTACTCTAATGCATTAATAGTTGTAATGAAATGAGAATAAAAAATCTGCTAGCATTGGTAAAATGCTTGCTGGTTCCTTACCTGGTGAGAGAGCTGCTGCAGGAAAATACTGCCTCTGGCTGGAGTTCGCCTCAACCTGTAGTGGCGTGCCAGTATAGCCAAGGAGAGCCTGCTACTTCAGTGGGATTCTTTGCAGCAAAGGAGTTTTCCGATTGCAAGCAAAGAATTAAAATGTTGCCCCTGCCCTGGGCTTAGTACCATACAAAAAACGAGTACACAATGTAGTCACCTAAACCATAAATTAAAAAACCACTACCCAACCATTAAAAGACAAACTGGTGGGCTCCATGTACATAGTACCCCCAGGCTCCCCTACGACTCGACACCCTTATTTCAAGGCAAAGATAAAAATGATGGAAGAGATACTTCCTACACTTGCTCTCCCAACACCATACCAGCAACCGAAAATGGACCCAAGGTACTGCAATTTTCATATGTTGTTTCAACTTTGTGCAAGTAATGGGATGCAAAAATTGACCTGCACTTCCAATATGTTGTCTGGTTAATCGAGGAAAGAGACAAATTATGTTTGAAAGCCAGGGACTTGGCTACTGCCCTCACTTTATGCGCTTTCACTTTCACTAATGGTAAGACACCCTCCTTAATCTACGAGTGAGCCTCTAAGATTAGGTCTTTAAGAAAAAATACCAGAGTATTTTTTGAGAGAGGACATGAGGGATTCTTTACTGAGCACCAAAGGTTGCTTGATGCACCACAAATATTTTCAGTTCTTTGTAAATAGTATTTCAGCACCCTTACAGGGGAAAGAGTCCTCTCTACCTCTTCAGGACATAAGATATCTATCAGACTCTTTATAGAAAAAGAACGAGGCCAGGGATTGGAAGGGGTCTCATTTTTTGCTAAAAAAAACCCTAGGTGAATGAACAAACTGTGTAACCCGAAGAGAATCCAATTCTCTTATCTACTGCGTGTAGCTCACTAACATGCACTAATGCTACCAGGAACAAAATCTTCCTTGTGAGATCCCTCATAGAGATTGAACGTAGAGGTTCGAAACGGGGTTCCAACAGCCACTAAGGACCAGACCATGTCCAGGTTCCAGGCAACTAATTTTTCCTCCTTTTGTTTGGTTGTATCAAACGGCATGATGAGATCGGGCAAATCTTTATTAGAGGAGAGATCTGATCCCCTGTGTCTAAAAACTGAGCTAAACATTGCTCTGTAGCCCTTAATGGTTGAGGAAGACAGTCTCTAGATGACCTTAAATAAAACAGGAAACCTCCAATCTCCACTACAGACGTCTTAGAAGACGAGATGTTATGCCTTTTGCACCAAGATCGGAAGACTGTCCATTTGGCCTGATATACCTTGCTCAAGGATTGGCATCTGCATCGAGCAATAGTGTCTGCAACTTACTTGAAAATCCTTTCACTCGCACCAACATCCTGACAGTCTGAATGCAGTCAGGGCCAGAGTGGACAGTCTTTGGTGGAACCCTCTGAAATGCGGCTGTTTGAGTAAATTGGGTTTTTGAGGCAACAGCCTTGGGAAGTCCATCAGAAGCTCTAGCAAGTCTGGGAACCACTCCTGGGATGGCCAACATGGCACTACTAGAGTCACAGTCACATTTTGGTGATTCCGGAACTTGCTGATGACTTCCCTCACCATCTTGAATGGAGGAAAGGCATAAAGGTCTCTGTCTGACCAGCCTATGAGCATTACATCCATCGCCCATGCCTGTGGATCCGGGGCTGTCAAGCAATACAGGGGAAGACGATGGTTCTTGGTGGTCGCAAACAGATCCAGAACTAGCTTTCCCCACAGTTTCGAAAGTTCTAGACACACTAGGGGGTCCAGAGTCCACTCTGTGGGGAGAACTTGCTTTTGGTGGCTCAGTTCGTTCACTAATAAATTTAACCTTCCCTGAATAAATCTGGTTAGGATCTTTGTCTGGTTTTGATCCACCCCTATGAGAAGGGCTCTTGCTGCTTCGCCATGGGTAAATGAATGTAGCCCCCCGGCTTCTGGACATAAGACAGTGCCGTGGTATTGTCTGAATGGACCGTCACTGTCTTTCTGAACACTTCTACTGCAAATGCTTGCAATCCTCTGTGAATTGTTTTCAACTCCTTTATGTTTATATGCCATTTCTTCTGTTCTGGAGTCCAAATCCTGGAGACCTCCCTGTCCACCTGGAGAGCTCCCCATCCTAGGTCTGTAGTGTCTGAATAAAACACTAGGTCGGGGCTCAGAGGAAGGAGCGACTTCCTTTGAGAGAGTTTGTCTCTTGATTTCCAACAAAGCAGGTCCTCTTTGATTTCCCAAGTTATTGGGAAAACGAAAGTGTCTGGATACTTCTCTCTGTCTCAAATGACTCTTAGATAAAATTGTAAGTTGCTCATGTGAAATCGTCCCAGAGTTACGAATTGCTCCATGAACGAGAGTGTCCCTAGTAAGCTCATCCAACTGTTCGCAGAGCAGGACTGAAGGGAGAGGAATTTGTCCACCTTCTGAAGGCAAGGTTCTATCTTTTGGGGGGAGGGAAAAACCCAAAAAGTCAGAGTTTGTCCTCATCCCGAAATATACTATCTCCTGAGAATGAGTCAGTTGGGACTGCTGAAAGTTTATTAAAAGGCCCAATTCCTGGGTTAGAAGAAGGATCTTTTGAAGGTCCTCCGACTGAGAACGAAGGAGCCAATCGTCTAGGTAGAGCGAAATGTTGACCCCCATCAGATGTAACCATTTTGCTATGGAAGCTAAGACTCGCGTGAATACCTGGGGAACCGTGGACAGGCCAAAGCAAGGGGCTCTAAACTGATATACCCTGTTCTGGAAAATGAACCTTAAGAACTTCCACAAGTCCTGATGAACTGGGACATGGAAGTATGCATCCTTCATGTCTACTGAAATCATCCAATCCCTATTTTGAACCTGGTGTTCTGGACATACAAATTCAGGGCACTTACGTCCAGAACTGGCCTCCAGCCTTGGGGACTACAAATAGCCGATTGTAGAACTCCGGAGAGTAAGTGTCCTTGACCATTTCAATGGCTTCTTTCTCGAGGAGGGATGATACTTCTTGGGAGAGGGCAGAAAACCTCTCGGAGCCTACGAAGTAGGCCATCAATATGACAGGTGTGCTGTTAAACGGAGGCTTCCATATGAAAGAGATGGAGTATCCCTCCCTCAAGACTTCCACAATCCAGGTTTCTGCTCCTTTCGCTTCCCAACATTCCCAAAAGTGGAGGAGCCTTGCTCCTACCGGAGTACGGAAGACGAAGTTCTCATTTACGCAAGGGGGGGTTTTGTGGAGGACTTCTTGATTGCCAAAGAGGCGAATCGGGAGTTTGCGCAAGGTCTGGTAAAGCCTCTTTGTCTGCCTCTACCATGAAAGGGTTGAGGTTGAACAGGGGAAACTGTCCTTGAACTGGAAGAAGGAGTCTCTCTAGGGCATCTTGCAGACTGAGCGAGGAGGTCCTGAGTAGATCTTTTCTGAAGATCAGATGCAATCCGTAGAACTGTTGCCTGTGGGAACGGGTGTTGCCAATCAATTGGAGGAGAGTGGATTTTTGCGAAAGGGTCACTCCTTTTGTGGTGTAGGAACACCAAAGCTCCCTTTTCTTTAAAATTCCCATTGCAAAAAGGGAAGGCAACTCCTTGTCGAGACAGGAGATAACTCCCAGAAAGTCCGAGGTGTAGTCCTCCAGTACGTGAGGACAATCATTAACCTTACGAGCAAGGGCTCCAACTGCCCAGTCTAAGAAGCTAAGCACTTTGAAGACCTTAAAGACATGTTTGATCAAGTGGTCCAGCTCTGATGTCGAGAAAAAGATCTTAGCTGAACTGAAAGCAGACCTCAAGGGAAGAGTCTATCAAACCGGAACAGTTCCCCTGGGAGGAGGCAGAAGCTCCCAAGGATGGGGCCTCTCCAGTTGCGTAAGACAAGTATCTCCTCTGCAAGAGCCTAGATGGAGGGTAACTAAAGGAGGCTCTTCCCTGCAAGCCAATTTTCCACTTCATGTAATGCTTTCTTAGCTGAGGAGGACAGCACCATCTTAGGGAGTCTCATACAGTTTACTGTCTGATTGTCCATTAGATATGTCGAAGCCAGGGAAGCAGGAGCTGCAGGTGAGAAAAAATTTGGAAACGTTGCCAACAAAAACCTTAGCAACGAGGCATATGCTGTAGGAGGGGTGACTGGGTCTACTTCCTCTTCCTCATCTGAAGAAATGGGAGACAATTCCGCAAGAGGTTGAGGTGTCGAAGGGGTTTTCTTGATTAAACCCAAGATGTTGTCCAATTGGCATTGAATAGACCGAAAAGAAGGGTCCACTACTGTGGGAGCCTGCTGTGCTGAGGCCAGAGACTAAAGATGAGGGGGAAGCTGAGCATTGGCTGGATTCAGTACCCCAATGACAGGAGTAGGCGCCGGTAGCTTCGAAGTGGAGACAAGGAGCACTGGTGCCCCAGGAAGCTTAGCACTCAGTGGGAACTCGGGAGTCAAAATGAGCTAATGAGCTAACTGGCTCTCATGCAGTAAAGGGCGCTCAGGTGCCAAAGGGTGCTCGGGAAGGACCAAACATTCTGCTATAAAACATTCTGGCGCCACTGGGTGCTCTGGCACCAAAGGCCACTTCCCGGAAGTTGCTAAAGATTCAGGAATTGCTGAGTGTTCTGGCGCTAATGGGTGCTCAGGAGCCTGAGGGAGCTCAGCAGCAACTAGGGATTCAGGAGCTACGCACTAATGGGCCCTCAGATACTTTCTTAAGCATAGAAGAATGCTCCAGAGTGACGGATGGGCGCTCAGTCGACAAGTTCCTAGACGAAGAAGAGCGCTTACAAGAGGGGGCGAGGAGCTTAACCGTCGAATACTGTCCCTCCAACTCCAGGTGATCCTGGGAGAAGCATTCAGGACTGTCCCAAAAACTGCAGGACAGTAGTTGATCTGAGAAGGTTCTCTGAACCTTTTGGCAGGCACTGAAGGGGAATGAGGCACTTCCTTTACACGTTTTTTTAAAGGAAGAGATTCGTCTTTGAAGCGCCACTGGCGTCTGGGACTGAATTCACCAGAACTAGAGAGACTAGACGAAAGAAGACTCACTTCCATCGAGACACCTCTCCAGTAGTGCTCTGTTGTAACCTGGGAAGCAGCAACAGGTTCGACTGAGGGGGCAACTGCCTGTGGGCAGACCCCACCGACCTCCTTTGGGCTACCAGTTTGACACCTCCCAGGTTTAGGGAAGTTTGCCAGGGACCTTTGCCTGGGAGAATTGGTGGGACAGACAGCCACCTCCTCCACTAACACTTCACCAACTTTTAACACTGAACTTGTCTATAAGGAAACTCACTGAAGTGCCTAACTGTTCCATAGTATTCACTAGTAACCAAAATTTTTGGTTAACTCTCGACTCAAGACTGGCAATGGGGTCGGGATTGGGAGTAAGGGAGCCAGGGAGGAGAGGGTGGAACAGACTGAGAACTGGGATTAGGTGGAATAAAAGATACAGATTCAGAAACATTATCAACAACAGACTTAGCAGAAACCTGACTAGCTAATGTCTTTTTACTACTGGCTCTAGAAGCTGCTTTCCTCTTTTTGTCTCCATCTAACTTTGACAAATGACTATTCGAAGTCTTCCACATTTTAACATCCCAATGTTCACATCCATTACAAGTCAAGTCTGGAGAACAAATTTGACCCTACAAGTTGTGCAAGGTGTGTGCAGGTTATAACAGGCTTTAATTAATCTAGTATTGCAGCCTTTGCTGCAATACCTATAACTCTGAGAACTAGAATTGGACATCACTGAAAAGTCAAAGTGTTAACAAAGCCTAAATTGTCTAATATCAGTAATAAACAGTCAAAAATCAGTAAATTCGGTCTCTAAAGAACCTGACGCTGTCTAATTATGCCGAAAAGGCTACCATAAATGAGAATACTTCACCAGCTGTTGCAATATACGATCAACTGAGAAGCAAAAGAATTTTTAAAAATCGCTATTGCTAACCACTGTTGTACAGCCATCAGCCAGCAGAAACATATTGAGCTCTTTGCTGAGCTGGTTCCTCTCTTACCCTGACAGTGGGCGGGGTTAACCGCCTAGCCAAAACAATAGTAGCGCTACCACTAATTTCGAAAGTCTAGCTGCCGATGAGTTGAAACTTATAGCTACGTAATTACTTGGTAAGTTGCTGATATAAAAACACTGAACACTACCCTACTAAAATCAGAATTTCAAAATTAAAGTTCATTTTATTAAATCCATAAATCAAAGTTACAATCCCTTACTGAATATAACAAAAGTTAATATAATAAATATATCCCATTTTCAGCAGTGGTGGGATATTTTAAATATGTTCACCAACTTTTCAATACAAGCAAGCATTCTAATACATTGAAGTTAAATGCTCTATGAGTATCAAACTGGCACTTTTAACAAATTTTTTTATTCATGTAGTGTTCTGTTTTATAAGGCTCAACGAAACGTACAAGTGCTTTGCTTTAAACTGTGTACAGGTACTTCATCCTACAATGGGATGTATATTTTGATTTCGCTCACTGCTAGCGCATACTGTTCTGCACTTGGAAAAGAGAAGGTAAAGACCTTGGCCTTTAATCAGCATCCATTTTAACATTTGCACTCATTAACCCTTTCAGAGTGGCATGCATCATTTGATGTGCAATAATGGCATAAGAGGACTATCAGTGCACATCATATGATATTAGTACTTATTTTGCAGCATGATATTTGAACAAACTTTATGGGAAAACATTCAAATCACTTGAATGGGCTGTAAATGACAACAGGGAAATCCTTATTTTAATAATTTACTCAGATTTTTATCCATTTAGTTATTAATTTGTTTGTTTATTTTTTTTAATAACTTATTTCTTCATGTATTTCCTATTACCTTCTGTTACTCCTTTCGAATGAAAACCATAATCGTTGGAAGCTTGAATTTCAAGTTAATGGCCCCTGTGGGCTTGTTCCATATGCATAGGCTTCATGTTCTGAATGTTATTATTATTATTATTAAAAAAGTTTAACCAGACCACTGAGCTGACTATCAGCTCTCATAGGGCAGGCCCGAAGGTTTTGGATGAAATGACAGATCTAGGCTAGAAGCCTAGCACTGGGACCGAATAGGTCACTCGATATGGTGATGAATGAATGAAAATGAAATTAAAAGTTGCACAAAGGCATAAGCTCTCATACTGGTACACACTCACACAATAAAGGGATTTTGACAAAGGAAAAATCTATTTCTGGAGAGGGGACCGTGTCACCCGGTGAAAAAGTCCATTCAGCATTTATTTCTAGGTAATTCCGTTGCTAGATACCAGAGAAAGCTAAATGAAATGCTGGAGTTACTACCCCCAGAGCGAGCTCCATTAGATGGAGTCGTGTATGGAAAAGGGTGAACTATAAAAACACGGAACCTTATCCTATAGAGATCCCAAAGTCAAAAGTCCCACAGAGAGGTGCCGTTACAAACCCATGCACCACTCATGGACAGTACACAAATCACCGCTAGCCGCATTCCATGAAAGCATCACCCCACCAGAATGATGTTTACTATGGGGGGGACACGACACATGACAGAGGTGGGTCACCGGGTGACACGGTCCCCTCTCCAGAAATAGATTTTTCCTTTGTCAAAATCCCTTTTCTGGATCGGGTCCCGTGTCAGCCAGTGAAAAAATTAACAGAGAAATAAATATCATTCTTAAACTGCAAGAGATAACAAAATGTAAGGGAACAGAAGACCAAAGGTCCACCAAAAATTTTAATTGCTAGCAATAAAAACAATAATGTACAAATGAAACTGATGGGAGCTTAAAATTAACATGACAATATAAAAAATATACTTAAACAAAATAACTATACAAAATTGAAAACATTATAACATAAATGTGTCAATTAGACAAATATACAGATAACACAGTCAGGTGAGAAAGTCAAGGCACGCCTGACTGAAATGACTGTAAGGGGGATAACTGAGGCAGTGGAGGAAGAATTGACTAGGAATCAGAAAGGGTACCAGAGGGAGGGACAACGTTCCTGCCGCGACTGCTGAGAATTTAAGAGCTTCTAAGGATTTCAAATAGTGACGTTTGAAAACCAAGGGTGACTTCAACCAGTGTATTTGGTAAGATCCGTGAAATTCATGTAATGGAAGTAGTTAATGGAGGTGGCCACAGCTCTAATATCATGAACTCTTGGGACTGAGTCAGGATTAGCCTGCTTGATAAAGTAAAGGATTTGTTGTCTAATAGCAGACATAGAGATATTACCCCCTTCCCCTGATAAAGAGAGGCCCAGATGAGATGTGAGAGGACCTGTCTAAATAAGCCCTCAATGTATGATCTGGACACAGGGACAGGTCTTGAGGAAGGGGGAGAATTTTCCAAGGCGACCACCTATTCTGCGGATCTTCATTTTTGGCCAGGAATTTAGGGTGAGGAATCAGCAAAACCTCCCCTGATGGAAGGAAGTCGACATGGTTGGGCTCCCTAGAGGGTGCAGACAGCTCTGAAATTCTAGCACCCGAAGCTAGGCTAACTAAGAACAACGTTTTCCTCAATAAGGAAAGGTAGGGACAAGACTGATTATCGATATCTGAGGCTAACTTCAACATCGTCATTCAAAAACCAGGAAACCGTATGTGGACGGATTACTGGTCTCAGTCGTGCACAGGCCTTAGGGATGGAAGAAAAGTAAGGATCTGTGAGGTCAATTTTGAAACCATGCAAAAATACTTTTAAAATAAAGCCGACTTGACTGTAGTAACAGTACTAGAGGCTAAACCCTTCTCAAATAGTGATCTAAAAAAGGAGATTGCCAAATTTATGGTCATTACTGTAGCCTCAGATTCTTTCAAAAAGAGTGCTAGCTTCTTAATTGCTGAGTCGTACTGCCGAAGAGTGGAGACCCGCTTATCTGATTCCAAGAACATGGTATTGACAGGATCAACGTTAGCATCCCTTTGAGCCGCAAATTTCATAAAGTCCACAAAGCCAGGTCATTTTGAATTTTTGAGGAAGCTGACACAGTCTGAGTTTGTACTACTTGTGTTAGTTTCGGACTGGGGATTTGGATGTGGCGGTTTCAGTTCCAGCAAAAGTGGAAACCAGCTGCTCTTTGGCCAGTAGGGAGCCACTAGAGCTACTTGACCCTTGAATGTCCTGAGTTTGTGAAGGACCTTTAACAACAAGTTTACTGGAGGGAACAGATAAATCTTCTTCCACCTGTTCCAATCCAATGACATTGCGTCCGTGAAAAGAGCTTGAGGGTCCAGGTTGGGAGCTACGTAATGAGGAAGCTTGTTGTTGAGCTTGGTTGCGAACAAATCTACCTACAGGCCCGGAACTTGGTTGCAGATCCAATTGAACGAGGCCCTGTCTAGGGACCACTCAGACTCGAGGGGAGTTGTCCTTGATAGAGAATCCGCTACGACGTTCCGGACCCCTGCAAGATGAGTGGCAGACAGGTGCCACTTGTTCTTGCACGCCAAGGAGAAAAGTGCAATCATTACCTGGTTGATCCGGCTCGATTTTGAACCTCCCCTGTTTATGCAGTGGACTATCGTGGCGCTGTCCAGAACCAGCCTTATATGAATCTTCTTGGGGGGAAGAAGCTTCTTCAAAGCAAGGAAGACCGCCATGGCCTCCAGACCGTTTATATGGAACTGGCGGAACATGGGGACCAAGTCCCCTGCACTTCTTGGTGTTGAGAATATCCTCCCCACCCACTTAGGGAGGCGTCTGTGTGGATAACCAACGCCGGAGGAGGAAATTGCAGGGGGACTGACTTGGACAGGCTCTTGACAGTCGACCAAGGCCGGAGTCTCTTTTTCAAGATGGGAGGAATCAGAGACACCTTGTCTCTGAGGCTGATATTTGCTCGACTCCGCCACACTCTGTTGATCTTTCAGTTTTACCTTCAGCAACAGATCTGTCACTGAAGCGAACTGAAGGGAGCCCAAAACACTTTCTTGGGCCCGTCGAGAGGCTCGTTTGGACTTGAGAAACTGTCTGGTTGCTCTGGCTATCTCTTTCCTCTTGGGAGGAGGAAGAGAGAGCTTGTGAGAATTCAGATCCCACTGGATTCCTAGCCATTGAAAACAACTGCTCGAACCAGGCGGGACTTCTTCCTGTTTACACGAAAGCCCAAAGATTCTAGAAAGTCGACCACCACGGATGTAACCCTCCGGCATTCCTCGACGCTGGATGCCCAGATGATCCAGTCGTCTAGATACGCGGCCAGCGTAATCCCTTGAGACCGGAGTTGTTGTGCGACCGTGTCTGTCAACTTGGTAAAAATCCTTGGGGCTATGTTGAGGCCGAAAGGCATCACCTTGAAGGAATATGCCTGCCTTCCGAGCCTGAACCCCAGAAAGGGGGAGAACCTTCTCGCAACCGGGACGTGATAATAGGCGTCGGAAAGATCTAGAGAGGTGGTTACGGCTCCACGGGGCAGTAGGGTCCAAACTTGGGAGACTGTAAGCATCCGAAACTTGTCGCAACGAATGTAGGAATTCAGACGGGACAAGTCCAGAATTACTCTCCGCTTGTCGGAACCCTTCCTGGGAACACTGAAGAGCCTGCCTTGGAACTTCAGAGTCCTCACTTTCCTTATAGCCTGTTTCTGTAGAAGATCTTCCACAAAGTCCTCGAGATCCTTGGTCGTAGCCTGATAAAACTTGACTGGTGGAGGGGGACCGTCGATCCAACTCCAACCTAGGCCCTTGGAAACTATACTCTGAGCCCAGGGACAGAAGCTCCACCGGGCCCGAAAATGGTACAGCCTCCCGCCCACAGGATGTATGTCATCGGTCCTGTCTGCTTCCCCCCTCTGGAGCCTCTACCTACTCTGTTCCTGGGAGAGGAGCGGGGGGCTCCTCTTCCCCTAACATAGCCACGGGGCTTGTTGCCTCTGGTTGACTGCCTAGAGCAAAATTTCCCTGACTTTCATATGCAGGATTGAAAGCTGGGAGGAGACATAGGAGGGGGCAGCCAGAGACTGATGCGCCGGGTTCACCAGGACATACTGAGGCGGAGGTTGGGAGGAAGAGGTTGAAGGCTGATCTTGTAAGGGAACCTGGACGAAGGACTGAGCCGGGAGGCGTTTGAAATGTTTAAATTTCTTGCTGGGCTTTGGGGAAGGCCCGGCAAGATCAGACTGCTTCCGTTTATAGGGCAGACCCCAACGAGAACGGAGACTCTGATTGACCCTAGCCGCCTCAGATAAGACTGCGTCAACTTCTTCTTGTAGGAAAAGATTAGCTCCCCAGATCGAACTCTTCAGAAGCTTATTTGGTTCATGCCGAACTGTGGCTGCTGAAAAGATATGCTTCCGGCAGGCCAGTCAGGCAGTCATAAAGTCAAACAGGTCTTGTTGAAAACTCGCCAAGAGAGATTTCGTCAAGACCGGGAACAAAGAATCTTCCCTATAGACCAAAGAAGTTGCTTCTGCTAAAGTCAAAGAGTTCAAAGACCTGGCGAGCCTATCCTTAGTATCAGCCTCTGCTTTCAGGAGCGACTCCGGGATCTTAGGGAGCTGCTCATTGAACAGATCAGAAGCGCAGTCTGGGTCAAGCTGAGTCACCATAAACGTATTAGGGGCTCCCTTCCAGAATTAGGTGCCCATTTATACTCATTTCCATATATACTCACTAGAAAGGTATATTAAAATTCAAAATAAAGTAAAATTATTAGGTAAAATTTTTAAATTTAGTTGTTTTAAAATTCATTAGGTTTTGTATTTTTATTATTTACTTTTTAGATTTTATCAATTAAATCACAGCTCCTCATGAACATTAAAATGGGTATTACTGAAAATGTTGAAGATTCCGACAAAATTTCTTTTTTTAATCTATTTCCAAAATTTGATAATAGCTGCAGGTTATATTTTGGACATTCACACAATAAATGCTTCAGAGTTATCAACAATTTGCAATCTGGGCACTTGGGAGGAGGGCCATATGGACTGTTCATTAAGAGTCCATGCGTCAAAGGAGCATGGCCTATTCGAAAACACGTCAGCATTACTTGTGTGTGTCTCTCTCTCTGATATGACAAACTCCATTTTCCAACACTGGATTTTATCTGTTTTAATTTAATTATTTTCAGATTCTTCATTCCATATATTTTGCCATTTACTTACAAAGAATGTTTTTGTATATCTTATACAATCACTAACAGGGATGTCTACATTTGCTCTTGTCATGTGGACTGCTTCTTTAGCTGCTTTATCAGCCTCTTCATTTCCTTTAATCCCTATATGGGCAGGGATCCAACATATTTCAATATTTTTTTCATTATTATACAGTTTATGGAGTGAAAACTTAACTTGTTGTACAATATTGTTTTTTTTTATCATAGCTTTGATTGGCTTCTATAGCGCTTCTGGAGTCGCTATAAATCACAAAATTATTACATGAGGCTTCTCTAATTATTTTTATGGCTGATGCTATTGCACATAACTCGGCTGTAAATACTGAGGCAATGTCAGGTAGAGAGAACTGATATGTTTTGTTTTGGGATACTACCATATATCCCATTCCATATATCCCATTCCGTATATCCCATTCCGTACTGTGACTTAGATCCATCAGTGTATATTGCGTAATGTGGACCTTTTCGGATAATATGTTCTACTGTATGTTGTCTATGGTGTTCTGGGGTATATAAAGAACTTTTATATACATATTTCAAGTGTGTACAAATTCTCATTTTATGCACTGTCCAAGGAGGAGGTAATTTTACTATTAAAGGTAACTGTATAGTTATATTTAAGCGACTCAAACAACCTTCTAGCTCTAATTGGGAAAGGAGGTGGATGATTGTTTATAAACACATCTCTTAATCTAAATAATTTTTTGGTTGGAGAATCATTTGTCTGAATTCTCAGAGCACTCTTCATTGTTACTAGCTCTCTATGGAGAGAGAGAGAGAGAGGGGTAGTTTACCACATTCAACTAGTAAAGATGATGTTGGTGATGATCGAAAAGCTCCTGAACATATTCTACAGCCTTCATTATCCTTCATTTAAACTGGGTCTAACGTTTTTAGCGTTGCGTCTGATGCCGAGCCATATATTTCACTTCCAGAATCAATGATAGCGAGCACTGTTGCTTTATACAGTGCAGTAAGGGTATGTCTATCGGCTCCTCAAGTAGTGTTCGATAGTTTTTTTTTTAATTAGGTTTAATGCTCTTTTACATTTTGATTTCATGTATGTTATGTGGGCTTTCCAGTTCAAGTGAGTATCCAATACTAACCCCAAAAATTTTGCTGTTTGGCCAATTGGTATGGAATGATTTCTGATTTTTAAATCTATTTCTTCACCTTTTTCCATTTTTTATTTCTATAAAACATTACTGCTTGAGTCTTTTGTATGGAAAATTTGAAGCCTACAGATGAGGCCCATTCATCTACAGCATTTTTATTATAGCTTTATTAATGATTCACTCTGCATGTTTTATGTGAGATGCTGAATAATATATAGCAAAATCATCTATATACAAGTTACTTTTAATTCCAATAGGTAGGTTATTACTGATATCATTTATTGCTAAAGTAAATCAGTGTGCCACTAAGGACACTTCCTTGTGGAATACCGTTTTCAAGTGGAAACGTACTTGACAGTGCATCATCAATTCTCACTTCAAAAGTGCGATTTGTCAGAAAGTTTTGGATAAACCTAGGTGAATGTCCATGGATGCTGTTTTTATGTAACGTTTTTAATATTGCATATCTCCATGTAGTATCATATGCCGTTTCAGTGTCGAAAAATACAGCTATAGTAATTTGTTTACATTCAAATCCTCTTCGTATGTAGTCTCCCAAAGTTAGACAGAGAATCCAGTGCAGATCTGTTACACTGTGACCCAAATTGAGTGGGACTCAAAATTTTATTTTCTCAAAAGTGCCATGTTAGTCAGGCATTTACCATTTTTTCTAGTAATTTGCATAAACAACTAGTTAAAGAAATTGGTCTGTAATTATTTACATTACTGGGATCATTCCCAGGTTTGGGGATAGGAATAATTATAGCTTTACACCATTCATTAGGAAATAAATTTCGAAGCCATAAGTGGTTATGAAACTCTAATAAGTATGTCTTTACCAAAGGTGCTAAATGGCGGTCATTTCAAAACAAATACTGTCACCTTCAGGGGCAGATTTACTGCTGTTCAACAGAGCAAATCTAACTCTTCCATATTAAATTTTCTATTATAATATATATCTTCTATTGTTTCAAAATTTATTGTTATTAATTCTATACTGTTTTTCTTTGTGCAGAAATGCTCATCCAAATTTTTGTTACTATTTACTTTTGCTAAATTTTCTCCTATTATATTACTTATTTCTTTGGGATCAAGTATTCTTTTCCCATCTTTTATTATGGCATGTCTAGGTGGTTTAACATGGTTCCATTTATTTTCCTGAATTTTTCCCAAATTTTTTGCTTGGGAGTATTATTCGAGAGATCTGATACATATTTCCTCCATGAAATGATTCTTCCTTGAATTACCTCTCTTTTAAATTTTGCAGATATTTTGTTATACGGAGGTTTTAATGTATCAATTTCTAATAATAATATAGTCATTTTTGTCAAGTTCCTTCTAATATCGGTAATGTATTTTACTGAACTTTCTATTCAAATTATCTAATCTTCCAATTTGGTGTTTTATTTTTATTAATTCTGTTAGTTTTTCAGACCACCATGGGACTTTGCGTTTTGTTGGATGAGATTTTGATTTTGGTACCACTTTATCAGCAGAATTTTTAATGAAATCAACAAGAAATTTAATACTTTCATTATGGTCTTTTAAATATTCAAATGGTGGGATATTCCTATTGTGGAATTCATATTGCTCCCAATCTGCTTTATAAATGTTATATTGTGGGGCATGCTTGGTGGGATTATTTTGTAATAATGAAATTAATATTGGGAAATGATCACTTGTATGTAAGTCGTCAACTGTATTCCAATCCAATTTGTCAACTATGTCTGTTGTACACAGAGTTGAGTCGACTGAGGAAAATGTTCCATGTGTTTTAAAAAAAGTGTGCTGATTTCGTTATCATTTATACAGCACATGTCATATGAATCTATGAATTCTTCTATTTTCCTCCCTGCTCTATTTGAGTCTTTACCATTACAGTCCCACATCGGGTTGTGGGCTTTAAAATCACCTACAGTACTATTAATGTAGGTTCCTTGGTATTATTAAGTAATTCTTTAAGTTTGTCAAAGTCATAATTTTTACTAAGTTGGATGTATAAATTATAAATTACATAATTATAATTTTTTATTCATATTCTAACAATCCATATCTGCAGATCAGTAAAGTTTACAGGTACTTTGTCATAACATACTTTGTTATGCACATATATAGCAGTACAGGTCTAAATTTCCTTCTTCCTCTCTAGATGAAGATGCTAAGGTATACTTACCTACTCTTGATATTGTTTTGTTGACATGTTGTAAACATAATATCATTGGTTTGTATTCTTTCAGTAATCGTTGTATTTCTCCTAGGTGTAATCAGGTCTGCAGACCATTTACGTTCCACTGAATAATATAGCTATTGAAAATATTTCATTATAACTCTCTTTTTTTGCATTATCAACTTGGATTTTTTCTAATAATTCATTCATGACATTCATTTGTTTTTCTTTATAATAAACTAAGTGCTCATTGCACATGCAACCTTTTTCATGGGTACTCAAATCTGTGGTTTCTTTTTTTCTATATTTCATAAAATTTCTTATAATGTTTGTTAAACCATCTTTTGTTATTTTTTTATTATTGCACAATGCAATTAAACAATCACTACATCCACAAGTGTTGTCATGTATATTTCTTTCTTTATTTGTTCTTGTTGTACCAATTATTGGTGATGGAGTAATCTCTTCTCCTTGACATATTCGTTGTTGTCTATGGTATGATTCTCTTCCATTTCTTCAGTATTTTGGATATCTGTATCTATAGGTTTTACTATTATTTTAGGAGATAATGGTATATTCCTAACTTGTTTTTGTTTTTGTTCTTTCTTCATATCTTTTGTCTTTGATTTGACCGATGTTTCTCTAACAATTGTTCGTTTCTTTGTTTTGGGTGGTGTTCTTTCCAATGGCCTTTTTTTTTTATCTTTAATTTCCAGTCTATCAGGACCCTCCTCTGTTACTTCTGTAGTAGCATCCTCCTGTGTTCCTATTTGCATTAATATTTCAAATGAATTTGATAAAATGTTATCCATATCATTTGTACCTGTTTCTTTATTCTTTACCATTTTAGTTTTTTTCCCTTGGGCATTAATTTCTTCTTGCGATTTATTTTTCTGTGCTTCATTACTTCTATTTCTATGTATTTTTGTTTCATTATTGGTTCCTGTCATTGAAGAATATGTTTCTTAGATGAATCTTGAATTCCTCTCACTTTTAATTCCAACTTAGCCTCTTTTATAGACATCCCTGTTTGTTCTTGTAACATTTTCAATTCTGTATTGTATATATAGTACATACATTCTTTGGACCTTGCATGATGATCTTGTCCACAGTTTACACATTTTGGCTCACTACGTTTCCATTGTGTGGCATGTTCATCATATCCACAATAAGCACATACAGATTCATTTCGACAGTTTTTCTTTGTGTGTCCATATTTACTACAATTTTGACATTGTAGTGGCTTTGGAATATACGGTCTCAGTTCTCTATTTTGGCCTTAAATTTTTTATTTTTTGAGGTGGATCTTGACCCTCAAATTTTATTTTTGCAATTCTTAATACTTTATTATTCTATTTACTTGGTATTATATATACCTCACAATCTTGGACTCTGGTATATCTCATTTTAAGAGAGCCCAACAGCATATTCTTATCAACCGCTTCGTCATTATTTTCCGGAAGTACAACAGTACCCTGAATGCTTTTCATAGTGTCATGCTTCTTTACTTTTACATTCACACTGTCAATACTTTTTATGGATAGATAGTCTTCAGACTTGTTTTTTGTTGTGGCTTCTATAAGCCACATCTTCATTTTTATTTGTCTAAATGACATTTCTGTCGCTGAGTGTCTTTTTAATAAGAAGTTTTCCAACTTTAGGGCTGAAACTTTAGGGCTGAGATTTGTTGTTCTGTTTCCATGGTTAGAAACCTTGACCAACTTTCACTCCCAAAGAGGGAGTCGAAATGAGTCAAGGTTGGGTCAATATGATACTTACTTCTTTTGGATTTGTTGTGCACTGGAGCATAAGGTTCCAGTGTGATTACATTTGGATTCTTTTTTGTTTTTTCTAAAGAAAAGTTGTTAGAGGAGGTTCCAGCTGTCGTCAACTGTGCCAAGTCACTACCATCAAAGGGCCCAGGGGTACTCGAATCTTTATTTTCACTTAGCATAAAGATTTGAGTGAGAAAAAAATGTTTTTTTTAAATTAACCTGAAAACCTTAAAAAGATATCAGCTTTTCATGGAGTTTTATTCTTCCACCAATGGCACAAGTGAGAACCGACTCCCAAATGTCCGGTTCCTACCCTATCACATAGGGGATGGCACAACATGATTAGAGTGGCCCAAGTGTAAGCCAAACCCGCTTGCTAGGACTGAGAGTATTACAAGAATACAATCATCCCCACCCTAATCACATTATGGGCAAACTGGCTAGATTGCCTGAGAGTCCTATCCCCAGAACCAGACCCCCCTGGAATCCATGATCCAGCCCTAAAGAACAGTTCCGCCTCTGAGCTATCGATCTGATAACTCTCAGGTCCGAACATTATCGGGCAGTTGATGGTCCTGCCACAGTTCCCATTATTTAGCTTCGGACATAAACCCAATCCCAGTTATATCTTTTCCTATTTATAAGGTCCCATAAATTTTAGCAAAAGTGGATAATTCCACAAAAATTAATCCAAACAAATATATAATGGCATATGGGATTCTTGAACTCAAACCCGGGAACAGATTCCTAAGGTTCAAAAGCCCCCTCACCACGTCAAGGTGGTCCCATATCGAGGGGGATGTTTTGAATAACAACAACAATATGGCAAAAATCACTCACACCTCAACTCAATGAACAAAGTAGAACAGTCTCCCATGAGATTTCATGGAGGAAGGTACTTGCACTACACCTAACCGTTCCAGTACACCTTTTACAGTATATTTTTGTCCACAAGTTTACCCAGGGATTGTTCCTAGTTTAATTCTTATCTTTTATGATATTACATCAACTGTACCTGTAATTTTGCAAGATAAAGTACAAAAAAATGATATTTTCATAATAAAATTGTTTCATGTATACTTACCAAGTAATTGCATAACTATACAGTAGTTTCTAAATCGCGCGGCAGCTTTTATTTAAAAAATCGCAGTAGCACTTCCATTGATTAGTGTAGGTGACAGGCCCCATCCACTACTTGGAATACTGGAAATGACTTAGCAGATAGCCTCAATGTGTTTGTGTCCTTACGTCCCTCCAAGGCTCTGATTCTATAATTACTTGGTAAGTATATATGAAACTTGATTTTATGAAAATATCATTTTCATATAAGTAACTTAGCAAGTAATTACATAGCTAAATCCCACATTGAAAGGAGGGTGGGATACATGGACATACTCTACTTCAAAACATGGTAATGACTCTGAAATAGAAAAATTGCTAGCAATGAAACAATGCTTGTTGTTTCCTTACGTGGTACGAGAGCTACAGCAAGTGAATACTGCCTCTGGTTGGTTCTCACCTTAACCTGGAGTGGTGTGGCGATAAAGCCATGGAGAGCCTCCACTTAAGTGGGAACTTTGCAGCGAAGAATAGGACCAATGGCTAGGAAAGCATATATAAGTGCCCTTGCCCTGGGCACAGTACCAAAATAAAAAACAACCAGATAACACTGTCACCTACACCAAGACCAGACCACAACCCATCCACTCAGACTGGTGAGTACTCCAGGTACACTGTACCCCAGGCTCCCCAAGGCTCAACGCCTTACTTCAAAGCAAAGAGACAGAAGAAGAATAGAGCTTCCTATGCTTCATCTCCCAATACCTTGCTAGTCCTGATAACGGTCCCAAGGTACTGAAATTTTCAAACTGTTTCAACTTCTTTAAATAGTGAGATGTGAAGATCAATTGCATTTCCAGTAGGTTGACTGCAGAATGGAAGTGAGGGACATATTGTGCCTGATCACTAACGAGGTAGCGACTGCTTGGGCGTCATGAGCTTTCACTTTGAAAGTAAGCAAAAAAAGTCCTCCTGAATCCGAGAATGTGACTAAAAAATCAGGTCCCTCAGAAAGAACGAGTGTGTTCTCAGTAAGAGGGAGAGAAGGGTTCTTAACAGAACACCAAGGGTTGCTGGATGACCCTCTGACCTTCTCAGTCCTCTTCAGATAATACCTTAAGGCTCTAATGGGGCAAAGAACCCTTTCTTCAGGGTTCTTCTTCTGGGCCAAGGATTTCCATTAAACTCTTAATGATGAAGGAATGGGGCCAAGGCTTGGATGGGTCCTCGTTCTTGGCTGGGAAAACCGAGGGTAAAGGAGCAAACTGCATCTCCTTGGGAGAACTCTACCCTCTTATCGATTGCCTGAAGCTTACTGACACGTTTGGCAGTAGTCAAAGAGACAAAGATGAGTGTCTTCCGAGTGGAGTCCCTTAAAGAAGTAGAACAAAGGGGTTTGAACGAGAGGCCTGTTATCCACTTCAGTACTTCATCTACGTTCCAAGAGACTGAGTCTATCTTTTTCTGCTTGGATGAGTTGAACGACTGACGAGGTCATTAAGATCCAGGCTTGAAGGCAGATCCAGATCCCTATGCTTAAAAACACAGCTGAGCATGACTCAATACCCCTTAATGGTGGAGGATGAAAGACCCCTAAAGGTCCTCAGATAACAGAGGAAATCCACAATCTGAGTCAGAGATGTCTCTGAAGAGACGTTACGTCTGCTAAACCATTTACGGAAGACTACCCACTTGTCCTGGCAGACACGGCAAGAAGACTGACATTTGCATCGTGCAATAGCTTCTGCAGCCGCTCTTGAAAATCCTTTCACTCAGACATGTTTCTGGACAGTCTGAAGCCTGTCAGGGCAAGAGCAGACAACCCTTGGTGGTATCCTCAGGAAGTCCACCAACAACCAAAGAAGGTCTGGGAACCACTCTTTCATGGGACAGAACGGGGCTATGAGGGTCATCGTAACATTGTGGTGTGCCTGGAATTAGTTCAGAACTTCCCTGACCATGTTGAAGGACAGTAAGGCATAGAGATCCAGGCTGGACCAGTTCTGAATCATGGTGTCTGTCGCCCATGCCAGAGGGGCCAGGATTGGAGAATAGATGCGAGGAAGGTGATGGTTCCTCAAGATGGCGAACAGGTCCACAGTTGGTCTGCCCCATAACTTCCAAAGATCGAGGCAGACCAGAGGATCCAAGGTCCACTCGGTGGGAAGGACCTGCTTCAGATGCCTCAGTTCCTGCCAAAACATTTAAATTCCCTGGAATAAATTGAGTGACAATCGTCACTTGACTTTGATCTGCCCACAGGAGAAGATCCTTTGCCACCTGGCAGAGGGAGAAGGAATGAGTGCTGTCTCACTTTTGAATGTATGCCAATGCCGTGGTACAGTATTGTCCGCATAAACTACCATTGTTTTGTTGTAGGTCATGGCCAAAAGAACTGAAGACCCAAGAGGATTGCCTTCAACTCCCTGACGTTTATGTGAAGGCTCTTTTGTTCTGGGGACCACATCTCGGAAATTCCAGATTTCCCAGTAGGGCTCCTCAACCTAGATCCGAGTAGTCTGAGTAAAAGTCTAGGTCAGGGTTCAGAGGAAGCAGGGACTTCCCTTCCAAAAGTCTGCCTTCAGACAGCCACCATTGCAGGTCCGACTTGATTTCTGGGGTGATGGAAAATACAAAGTTGTCTAGTTGTGTTTTCCTGTCCCCATTGGCTTGGAGGTAGAACTGAAGAACTCTCATATGGAGTCTGCCCTGCCTGCCCATTAGTGTTGGGCTCAAAATACCTTTATAAGCAAGCAAAATGGCATTTAATGTTTTTATATTCCTGTAATATCACTTCACTTTCTAGAGCAAATGTATTTAAAAACTGTATGTTTTCCAACTTATTCAGTTCTTTTGTTATATTCTGATTGACTTGATTTATAAAAATTTTCAGTTTTTCTATTTGTTCTGCATTTTGATTGTGTGAGGTACACTTTATTTATCATTGTGCCTCTTGCTGCTGCCCATTTTTCCAGTCTGTCTATTCTTTCATTTTCATGTTCTACATTTTCTTTATATATAGGTTTCACTACATAAATTATATTTATGATATTTTCAGTCCAACATCAATATATACATATATATACACATATTTAACTCTGTCAGTTTCGTAGATTATATATTTTGTTTACAACATTATCTATAGCATTTTCATGTCTTATGTTATCTATAACTTTAGTGGACCATGGATATGTTTTTACTACTTTTGTATGATTCCAATGAACTACTTTTTCCTTTAGATCACTTTCATTAATTACTCTGCATTTGTTTAATTTTAACACTTCTACAACTCTATATGGTCCAGTGAACTTGGGAGAAACCTTTACATTTGGCCCTTCTTGAATATGAGTTTGTACATAAATTTGAGTACCTACTGTAATGTCTGGTTTAATGGTACTTTTATTATAATATTTGGCATGAGTGTTATGAACCTCTTTTAATTTTACCCTTGTTTTCATGATTGTCTCATAAGGAAGTTTGGTTTTCCATGCAACATAGTCATCATGTTATAAGTATGCCGATAATCGGGGACCACATGTAATTAAAACATACATTATATTTACAAATTAAGTGAATCGAAGTATGAGCCTTGCTTTCTTCTCAAACCCACAACTGGTGAGGCTCACAACCTCACTCCTCTGCTACTCTATCTTCTATCTGCTTTTCTATGTCTCTCTCTCCCTTCAAACTTGCTTTTTGAAGGTTCTTGAAAGGGAAATCCCCATCCCATCAATAGGCAGACAATAGCTTCTGTCCCGTCCTTGTAGACCTCCTAAGTGGTCATAGATTATCTAACGACGTCCCTTTGGCCGTGATTAAATTAATTAATCCCCTCCTTTGTAGGTGGGACTAATAACGTCTTCAGAAGTCTTTAGGTTCCAGCGAAAGTTGAAAGGTAAGCTCATAGGTGAGACGGGTAAACATTCTTGTTGTGATTGCCTTAGATTGTACTGGCACCCGTGTTCTCTCTCTCTCTCTCTCTCTCTCTCTCTCTCTCTCTCTCTCTCTCTCTCTCTCTCTCTCTCTCTCTCTCTCTTTTATATTTATGCTATTCCTAACTAATATTCTTCCCGCCATCATTACACCTACAGGCCTACAGGTTTGCTGTCCGGTGCCAGGTAGGAAATGGCCCTAGCTCCAGACTAGCCCTTTCCGAAGGCCTGTAGAAGCACTTCTGTTGAGAAAGAGGAGGGGGAAGAAGATTCTCCGAGCATATCGATTGAAGTGAATTTCCTGCCCAGAGACCAGGCTATTCACCTGATTGAGTAACCCTTCAGCAAATGTAGACCATGGCAGCCCCATTGAAGCTTTTGGTTCCTTTTGTGGACCCCGAAAAGGATTCGAGGCGCAAAGGACAACCCACAAAAGAGGCCACAGTCCCTTCCTCGAGATCATTGTGCTGACGAATCAGTGTGATGACCTCTGTATCTCAGGGGTGTCCATATCCTGAGGAAGAGGACCCTTGAGTCCTTCCAGGGTACATTCCTCTCGATCCACTCTCCCCGCAGGAGGGAGAAACTCAGCAGACCCCTGGGACCCCTCCTTGGCTACTTGAGCATATGATTGAGTTGGCCCGAGAACCAAACCCAGGGCGTAGGCCCTCACAGCCGAACTCCAATAAGAAACTATCTCATCGAAGTTTCTACTGTCTAACTCGTGACTCCTGGTAAAATCCCAGAAGATTGTGGGGACAAGTGAGGAGGATCAAGCACTCCTCCCTTTCCTACTAGAAGAACCAGCAGGAGATGCAGGCCGTGGGCAGTCACCAACCTGCGATGGCGACGGCGGCAAGGGTCTAGGAAAGCACCTATGCCTTGGGAGGCCGATCACGTGAACGCGATCGGGGGCTAGCTAGAGTCAAGCGCCTGAGTAC
Source organism: Macrobrachium rosenbergii (assembly GCF_040412425.1). Classification (NCBI taxonomy): domain Eukaryota; kingdom Metazoa; phylum Arthropoda; class Malacostraca; order Decapoda; family Palaemonidae; genus Macrobrachium; species Macrobrachium rosenbergii. Next base: position 26,367,532 of record NC_089744.1, on the reverse strand, counting down.
CGACTTATGTGAACTTGCACCATCCTCTTGATGTGCTCCAGTCTTCTTTGAGGCCATGACCTCCTGGCGAGAAAAAGACTGAACAGGGAATCTCCTTCCTGCGTCTCTAAGTGCTCAGACCCTCAAGTCTGAAGCACCGGGTTGGGAACCTGACTTAGCACTTGAAGCAGTACAACACTGGCAGGAAGTGTCGAAACACCTGCATGTTTCGGCACTTTCTCTCACTCTGTGCCTAAACCAGACCAGGGAGCGGACTCGCCAGTGCTAGTTTGGGGTGCTCGAGGTTCCGCAGAATCCTGAGCACTCGGTGTGACTTGACTCTGCCAAGCACGCAACACTTCCGAATCTCGTACTGAACGATCAACAGGAGTGGTCTCCTCTCGAGTGTCCAAAGAAACTCGGGAAGAGTCAGGCACGGAACCAGTCTTAGAAGAGGACTTCTTCGAACTGGTTTTGAGTGAACGGGCCTTGGGAGGCCGCACGCTTGAGGCTCACGAGATGTGAGACCCCGGTGGGGTATGCAAATCGGTTCCTGAGCCCGAGGGCAGGGGAGAGCCAACTAGAGATCCTGCTGCTTCCCCTGTGGAGGGAGACAGGCCCGTGGCAAGTCTCCTTAGGGGAAGGAGAGGCAGCCTTCTTCTTCTTCAGCCAGTGGGCCTCTGAAGGAAAAGGGGAGGAGACAGCAAAGGGGAAGAAGCAGCAGACGACGAAGTCGAAGATAAAGACGAAGACGAAGAAGACAATGATGATGACACCTTACCACCCCTCTTCTTCGGTGTCTTCTTCAACATCTTCATCAGGATGGAGGTCAGTTTATCCCATCCAGAAGGGAGCAGCAGGAACCACAGGAGCAGCCAGAGTAGCTGGGGTAGCAGATCAGCAGCAGCAGCCAGGGCAGCAGGAACAGCAGGAGCAGCTGGGGCAACACGAGCAGAGCTGCTCGAGTGTCTGAGGAAACTCGAGCAGAAGGATATACCAGTCAGTAGAGGTAACCCACGATACTAGTAAGGGTAACTTGGGGTTTCGAGAAAACCAAAGTACCCAGTGATACAAGTCCAGGACCAATCTCATGAATGCGATCGTGGGCTGGCCAGAGCCGAGCGCTCAAGTATCGGTGTGAACGAACCCGGCCACTCAGCTCGGGCGAGCCAGGCCAATCATGTGAACACACACTCATGGGCTGGCTGGAGCAGAGTGCTCGAGACTCGTACACCTGGAGTTCGCAAGTCATGAGTGAATCGATCACTGATTGCTCCCCCTACTTGAGTGTCTGAAGAAACTCGAGCAGAAGGGGTATACCAGTGCGTGGAGGTAACTGCCTAACCAACTTCTTCAAGAGTCTAATAGCCGTTTCCCGCTTCGCCATATGTAATTCCTAATGTAAAGGACCGATGGTTTGTATATCATATAGGAACAAATAAACTTTCCTTTGTAATGCGAAGAAATAAAATTCTCCCCGAGAGAATAAAATTCTCACTGAGAGAATGTACGTCAAGAGCTAAACATGTAAGCCCCTTGCCTTAGCAACGTTAAAGCCAGTTTGACACATCATCGGCTAATAAAAGTCGTAGTTTACAAATATCAGTGTGAATCACTATATCAGAATACTGAAAGCATAAACTCAAGAGAAAAACAAGGAGATGTATTTGCATATATTATAACATGTTATAATCATATATCAGCAATATCAACAACAAAAAAATAAGAAAATGAAGTTAAAAGGCAGGCAGAGAGAAGAAGTGCACATCCTTCCTCGCCGGCTGCCGAAACCAGAGTGAGTGTATACTGACTGGGTGGGCAGGACTCCCACCTGTAGTCGGTACTTAACTACGTACTTCATCCCCTTGTTTAAAGTTAAACAGTCGTGTTCCAGCTACGCTGAAGTAAATTCCTATTGTAAAGGACCAAGGGTTTGTATATCGTGTAGGAACAATTCTCAATTTACCTCACCTGTACCTTTTCTACATAGTTTCAATCAAAAACTGTAATTAATAAACAATATCTCCATGCTGAGCTCTTCTGTAGAATTACTATATAATAATAGTATATAAGTACATAAAACACATGACACAGTGATCAGCAAAAAAAAAAAAGTTAAATTTTACTTAAACCATTATTGTACTTTGGACCTGAACGTACCATTTTCCTATTTTAATTTATTTTTCTTTTTCACATTTCTGATGTTCATTACATTAGCAAGTGACCTAACCCACAACACCTAACATAACCTACCCTAGGGTGCCAGGTCCTTATCCTAGAATTGATTAGTCTGAAACAGGACAAAATTATCATAAAATTTTAAGTTAGTTGAGGCATGATTTGTAAACACCAGGTCATCGCAAAAATTAGTTAAATAGCAAGGATTTCATTCCCTGCAAAAAAAAAAAAAAAAAAAAAAAAAAAAAATAAAAGTTCGTTTCCGGTCCAAACTCCAATTCCACATGCCAAACATTTTTTCGACAGTTTTCTTGTCCCATTCAAGATTTCAACAGGAAATCATTCGTTGTAAAGTTTCCAAACCTCTGGCTGTAAGCAACATTTACATGAAAAATGGGTGCAGTGTTTAGTACCTGTCCCTTGGGGATGTACATAAAACGTAAATTAATGATGGTAAATACCATAAACATAACGTCTTCTGTTGTTTTGGATGTTACAGCCTAAATGGCTTACGGCCGAACAACCAGGACCGGAGTACAGTAATTGATGGCACAGAGTACTTGATGGGATGTTTCGACCAGAAACGAACAGTATCCAAAAAAAAAAAAAAAAGGCAGGTATGTTTCCTTCAATTTCGACTTGTTTTATTTTTTGAAAGATGACATCCAGAGGTCATTCACTAGCCCCGGGTCCACTTACTTCATTTCACTCGTGGGGCATTCTCTGTTAAATCGACAAAATTTTTTGAAATTAACACCCTCATCTCTCAGATTTTGAAAAAATTTGGTTTATAGGGAAATCATAGGCCCTGTATCCATTTCTGAAATTTTTAGACCAGTCCGACAAACGGTTCAAAAGATATGACCTCGGGAAATTTGAGGTCATGTGTGAGGTCACATATTTTCACCGACCCACAACTTGGTTAATAATGATCAGAATTGCATAAATGTATATATATTTAGAATCAGAAAGAGCCAAGGAATTCATATAAAACTCTAGGTTGAAAAATAAAAAAGTTATACAAAAAACAAAATTTGAGGTCACAATTTGACCTTTGGGGTATCAAATGAGAAATTCTTTTTATAGACGTAAAAAATGAAGGAAAGGGCATTAGCTATTAGAATCATCAAACAAAAGTTTGTGTATGTAAGTATTTTTCATGAAACTAACCTACAAGTGAACACCATATTCATAAGCCAGGTGTCAGTGAACTACCTATTTTTTCACACATATGCTCATATTTTGACGTAGATTTTTTTATAGATATAAAAACAAAGACACTGCTCTTAGCTATGAGAAACAATCATAAAAAGCAGAGTGTATGTTGGTAAGCTATGAGAAACAATCAACAGTGTTGTTAAACAACCTATTGAAACAAGTTGCTACTTGTCTAATTTCAGCATCCTTGTCCACAGGTTAGTACAGTTGCAGCCATATAACTGGGTGGCTGGTGGGTATGGTGCTCTGATCCTCACAGACTATCAAGGCTCAAAACATCAAGTGTACATAGCTATATTTTCTAAAAATTTATGTTATCTAATTGATATTCCAGTATCATATCTTTACAGATTACATCACAATGGTTCGACATTTGACATACTGCCAGGACCCAATTAAAAAACACAAAAAACGCATAACAATCAATCTTAGAAAAGTGACAGATACACTTGCTGAAAAATGTGATGGCAGACTGAAAAAAGACTCATTGTTGTGTGTGAACTGTTGGAAAATTATAATGAAAAGCCACACTATACAGTACTTAGTACCACTGAAAACAAGTCTGATCAAGACTTAAGTGAATCATGTACTATTGACAGTGATTTGAGTAACATTTCTCCAATTAAAGATGTGAAAAATGACAGTGATTGTTTCACAGCGGAAAATCCTTGAACCTCGCTTGAACCAGTTCTTGCACTCCTAGACCAAACACCAATTACAAAAAGTAAGTACTAAATCAACAATATAACATATTTAATGCTAGCCTATATCTGTTTGAACTACTATATGAACAATTATATTGAATTTATGGTAGCTACTCTATATACAGTACAACATATATAATTTGCAAGCTTTTACTTTGAAATGTTAAATCTTCAATATTACTATTGAGTTGACACAAAATGCAAGCTGAGCTACATCCAATTCTTTAGATATACGAGTATTCAAGTGTGTGAAGTCTGTCTTTCTATTGTTTTCAGAAGGGCTGTCATCAAGCCAGAAAAATGCAAGACTCATGGTAAGTTATTATCTGCTCAGAACTCCCTGAAAATGAGTCTGGAACTCGGTTATGGTGTTCAAATTCTCGATAAGGAAAATAATAGTGCAGAACCTGAAACTCAATCTGAAAAACATCGGAACAAATTAATGAATGAATTGAAGAGAACAAAGATATAGTTAGAAGATTCTATGAGTCAGATGATGTTAGTCGTATGTGTCCTGGACAAAAGGATTGCATTAAAGTTATCAGTGCTGAGGGTCCAACAAAGGTGCAAAAGCGATTGATCCTTGGAAATTTAAGATATATTTTTGAACTATACAAAAATGATGAAAAGAATCCCAAAGTTGGGTTTTCCACATTTGCAAAATTATGGCCATCATATTGTGTGCTTGGTGGTAGTGGTGGGACTCATTCTGTCTGTGTCTGCACTTACCATCAATATCCAAAATTACAGCTAGCTGCATTGGGAGAAAGAGGTCTTTCTTACAAGGATCTTCTGGATTACAGTGTCTGCAGCAAAGAGAGAGAGACCAGCATGATGCAACTTTGCAATGATTGCCCAGGGGAAGAGGGTGTCCTGAATTTTCTCGAGTTGCTTGCCAGTGTGAAATCAGCTCCAAATGAAGTAACTTACAAGAAATAGGTGACTTGATCATTGTACAATGGTTGAAAAGGTGGAAGCACTTCATGAATACTTATCATCCCTAAGCATGAAAATCTGTCGGTTGGTTTGTCATCACTTTGTTGCTCAGCAACAATCCCAGTACTATAAGCAGTTGAAGGAATCGTTACCACCTGAGAGCGAGGTAGCTGTAGTAGGGGATTTCTCTGAGAATTAATCTTTTATTGTCCAGGATGCTGTCCAAGGTTTTCACTGGGACAATTCACAGTGTACAGTTCACCCTTTTGTCATCTATTACAGATCATCTGTAGACCAGGAACTTAGCCATTTTAGTGTGTGTTTCTTATCTGCATCACTAAAACATGACACTATAATGGTTTACACATTCATAATGAAGCTTATGACTTATGTTAAATTCAGATGCCCACAATTAAAGAAGGTGCACTATTTCTCAGATGGATATGCTGGCCAATATAAGAACAGACATAATTTCACAAACCTCTGTTACCATGAAGAGGATTTTGGTCGGGCTTGTGAGTGGCATTTCTTTGCTACATCCCATGGAAAAAATGCCTGTGATGGGATTGGAGGGACATTAAAAAGAGCTACTGCTCGTGCCAGTTTGCAGAGAACTACTCAAAGGCAAATTCTTACACCAGAACACATGTTTCACTTTTGTGAAGCAAGAAGATCAAATTTTTTTATGTTACTACAGCAGAATTGAAAGAGGCAGAAAAGAAGTTGGACCTTCGATTTAAGGAAGGGCCATTCCTGGAACTCAGGAATACCACAAATTTGTTCCCCTGGACAAGGAAGAGCTGATGGTGTATCCCATCTCAAGTGGCATTGCAGAAAAGAAAAGAATAAGAGAAGGTCACATTTCTCATGAACCTACAATACTTGGTAACCCAAAGTGTATCAAACCAGGAGTGTATGTTGGACACATTTACAACAAGGAAGCTTGGTATGGAATTGTGGAGAAATACTATGAAGAGTTTGATGATTTCACAGTAAAATTTCTACACCTTTCTGGGTTATCAGGAGTAAGTGCATATTATTATCCATCAAACAAGGATTCATGTGCTGTGCCAGGACATCATATATTAACTGTAATGAGTTGTCCTAGCCTGAGAGGAGGCAGCAGAATTCAATACATTTTTCCAAAAATAGAAATTGATGAAAGCACTGCAAATGCAAAACTTGTGTTGGCTAGCACATGAATCTATAAAGTAGGTGTTGTTCTTTGTTGTAACTATTATTTCCATGGCAGATTATCAGTAATATAAGTTTCATTTCTTATATTCTTGGTGTTTGCCAAGCTCAAATTTATATCTAAGGACTAAGACATTACAATTCCTGGAATATATAAGCAATTTATAAATTTGGTGTTTACTTAAGTGACATGAAAAGTACCAACAATGATTTTTTATTGTTTTGTTCACTTGTAAGTTAGTTACATAAAAAGTACCATTACCAAACATTTTTATGAGTGTTCCTCATAGCTAAGAACACTGCCTTTGTTTTTATATCAATAAAAAAATCTATATGTCAAAATATGAGCTTAAGTGTGGAAAAATACTTAAATACACAAACGTTTTTTTGATGATTCTAATAGCTAATGCCCTTTCCTTCATTTTTTACATCTATAAAAAAAATTCTCATTTGATACCGTGGAGGTCAAATTGTGACCTCAAATTTTGTTTTTTGTATAACTTTTTTATTTTTCAACCTAGAGTTTTAAAACCTGAATAATTGAATTCCTTGGCTCTTTCTGATTCTAAATACATATACATTTATGCAACTCTGATCATTATTAACCAAGTTATGGGTCGGTGAAAATAAGCGACCTCACACGTGACATCAAATTTCCCGAAGTCATATCTTTTGAACAGTTTGTCAGATTGGTCTAAAAATTTCAGAAATGGATTCAGGGCCTATGATTTCCCTATAAAACAAATTTCAGCAAAATCTGAGAGATGAAGGCGTTAAACACTGGTTGATCTGACAGAGAATGCCCCTCGTTTTATTTTATCCCCACCCAAAAACCCTGCTTTCCCAATGCAGTCTCCCGAATTTTACGATATAAGGGTGGTGTCAACTCTCTCTAAAAGTACTTGAAGCGAATACTAAAAGTACTTGAAGCGAATACAGAGTGAAGGGTCAGGGTGACTGGCCTGTAGGTGTTTCAGAAGGAAACCTAACCAAACTTGCCTTAACCTAACTTAACTTTGGACACCGTGCCCTAACCTGGCCAGGGGGGGTTAACCCCCACCTACCCTGTAGGCTAAGTTGTAATCCCCTAGCCTAGCCTACTGCATGTTATTTTTCGGAAACTCCAGCCACCTCCCACATCATAATTTATATTTTTCTTGGGTGAAACTCATCAAACAGAAAAATTTCTTCTATATACATGACCTTCGCAAATGCCTAACAGAGAAAAATAAGTAATCAAATCACGACATAAGGTATATAAGACAATACCAGCTCCCCACAACCTCCATAGCAATATAGCAAAATTGTAACCAGCAAACACCCCTAAATTTCGTTAGGTTGGTATTTTTAGATTCTTTTAGTGCCCTATCATTTCCTAGCCATTTTTGCAAGAAAGACCCAAAATGGTTTTTCATGCAAAAATGGCTAGCTGGAACCTTCCGAAATGAATGGCTGGAGTCTTCCGAAAAATTGCCCTACTGCATTCTACCCCAAAGAGACCTAGGCTAGTCTATGCTACGCCTAGTAGTCTAACGTAAATGCAATTCATTAAGGGTGGTCTATATCCTCTATAATGTTCAATTGTCATGTAAGGCGAATGCTGACGACAAAATGCGCCAAATTCAAATGTAACCTCGGCTAACTAACGTTTAAAATGTTGCATGACGAAATCAAACAGACCGGTCGAACACCAGAAGAACCTGGACAAGGCTACATATTTTCTTGAAATTCTTCTAATTTTAATCTAAATCTTTCAATCAATTCCAATTAAAATACGCGGAAACATAGTAAGCCACACAATACAATGCATACCAAAGAGTTATCATTACTTTTTTATACATGATTATTATAATAACACGTTACCTTTGATACTGACATCGTTCCCTTCCGCAGTCAGCCTGTCTGTCGTCTCTGTTTTATTGTTTTGGTCGACTTACTATTGCAGTGTTACCACACTAACATGAACGTCACATTTTCCCTGGCCATATTACTTTTGGATCATTAAACTCTACTATTTTGGACACCGGACAATATTAACTGGAACTTAATGACTTTTAAATCAATTTTTTATTCATGAATGTTGTAAATATTAGCTGTCTATGACATTTATGGATAGTAATACTTAGAGTGTGAGCACAACCATTTCCCACGTAGCTACACGATATAATGGGCTAAAACTGTAAAACTCTACAAGAATTCATAACATTAAAAATATATGAGCCCTTAAAAAAGTAAACTACCATAGTGTCTTCTCAGGCAGCCAGCGCCCACATCATTACTTTTCCATTGGCTGAAGGTTTGTGTCACATTAGTATTTGGTATAATTGTGACCACGAGGACTTGTCACTGAAAAGTATAGAGCGCTCGACAGAGTGAAAGTTTAATCTCGACACTTCTGTTCGTTGTCTTGTGAAAAGCTGTCCACATTTTGTCTTCTCAGTCACTTAGCCTCCATATATAATAAAAAAAAATTATCGAAATTTAATTCTGTCTTTACAGTCTCAAGGATTTTCTCAGTATTGTGGTTCATCAGCCATTTAAGCTCTATTCAGCTCCTATGATTATGGGCTGCCCTACAGCAAGAGACCGTATAGTCGGGGAGCTAAGGGACTCGATCGTGCACATTCATCTAAAAGCATCAAATCTGGCCCAGACGTAGGTTATATTATGCTATTTCGAATTCTAGAGAGTGCCAAGAAAATTGCCCACATTAACCACCCTTTTTTGAGGAAAAAAAACCCTGCGGAGGGTATTTTTTTATATTTTTCGTTTTTTCTCTAAAACGGTGGGCTGCGTGTGACAATGTACACGAATAAAAAATGGAAATAAAATTCTACGCAAATTCATATTTATAAGTTATTCTTCTAAATATAATAGTTTCTGCGTAAATCAGCCTGCAAGTGGAGGCACATTTTGCCGTGAATGAAAAAAATCGATTTCAAAATTACTTTTCCTTTAATAACTCCTGGATGATGTATTTCTAGATATATTTCCACAGAGATGAAATATATGTGTTGTATATTAGAAGTTGGGATATTGTACAAGCAATCGTTGCCCTTCCAAATATGTGTTTGTAAAGTCTCCGCTCAACGCGTTCTCTGTGGAGAACATCCCGTTTTCTGCGGTGCCTTTCCGCGACCTAAGGTCGAGCGGAATATATATTTATCATCACAATTATAAACTGTGTATATATTGTCTTTCTAAGCAATCATTTAGCTATTATGTACAAGTAACAAGATATTTATTTCATATGTCAGACAATATTTATCACTATGTTCTCTGTATAAACCTGTCCTGTTTTTAAGGAACTAGTTTAACCTCAGGTCACCTGTAAATCTTTGTACCAGCGGTCTCTGCGCACTACGCAGACGTCCGTATCCCGCTTTATAAGCAGCTATTTTTATCAATAAATCTTACGGGCTGCTCTCAGAGCAAGAGCCCGTGCTGGCACAAGGCCAGCTAAATCTTAAACAACATCAATAAATCTTACGGGCTGCTCTCAGAGCAAGAGACCATGCTGGCACAAGGCCAGCTAAATCTTAAACAACATCAATAAATCTTACGGGCTGCTCTCAGAGCAAGAGCCCGTGCTGGCACAAGGCCAGCTAAATCTTAAACAACATCAGTAAATCTTACGGGCTGCTCTCAGAGCAAGAGCCCATGCTGGCACAAGGCCAGCTAAATCTTAAACAACATCAATAAATCTTACGGGCTGCTCTCAGAGCAAGAGCCCATGCTGGCACAAGGCCAGCTAAATCTGAAACAACAATCAATAAATCAGCAGCACTTGTCTCCCTGCTCATTATTTCGCACCTCTCTCACATGTTGTTATTATAATTTTCTTGGTCTTGTTGAATGGGTGGTCCCTGGAGAATAATGTTGATGAAACTATGCTGCTCTATTGGGACAGGGGATGTCAAGCAGTTTGTGGAGAAACACCCACTGAAGGGTTCCTGTTTCTGGAGACAAAGCCTGTGCAAAATCACTGCTGCCCGCATCTGTAACAGAGCATCATCTTGGTCAATATTGTTGTGTAGCTTGGCCAGTTGTTCACCAAACGTGGTCTTCCTAGACAAATAAACTGCCTTCCCTTGGAGAATTGGGATCCATTCAGGAAGGGGGCCGAGAAGGTGTTCTTTGAACCTGGTGGGATGTGGCACCCTGATATCATTACACGGTTGTCCCTGTTGTTCCATCAATGTGCGATACATCTCTCGAAGAGCTGATAATTTAACAACTGATTGTGATTCTTCAACAAAGGCCACAATTTGAGCACAGGCAATTGGATCGAACTGAGGTGGGGTAGGGCTTGTAGCTGTTCGACAATCTGCAGCCCGAGCAGCGTCTCGTAAATGTAAATAGCATTTAACATGGTAAAAAGTGTCAACTGCATGGGCATCAGCGGCTTGCGTAGTCAGCCGTCCAGATAACTAAAAATTTTTACCTGACTGTGCCCAACTTTTGAGATTGTAATTGACATTGTCAGCAGCTACTTTATGCAGATAGTCCTGATTTTCTCCCTCACAGATAACACACGCCCTGACATCACGACCTGAAGGGTCAGATTTCCCCGCTAAGTTTTTTTTTTTTTTAGCTCTCTGTGCACTTGTTTCTCGATTTTGGTGTAACCTCTTAACACGAGAGCTACTGCAGTAACTCCTGCATAATTTGTGGTACTTTGCATAATTTGAATGATACTGATATGCCATAGGGAATAGAATTAAATTCTACTTTGCATTATTTGAATGACACTGATATGCCATATGGAGTAGAATTAAATTCTTTAAAGTCATTCACATCTCTCCCAAGTGTTATAAGTCCTTCTTTTTTTGGTTTCGTTAACCGTTCATTTTTACCCAACTGACAAATGCAACAGAGGTCCCAAGTGATACCATCCATCGTCTTAAATTTTGAACTGACACGTAATTACAGTAACTCTACAATGTGCATCCACCAGCTGCTCACTGTTAACCATCAGTATACTGTGCCCCTGCGTCCATACAGCAGTCCACTATTTAGCACATACATAGTCAACTAGTTATCATCATGCACTAGTCTGCTGTTTATCATCATGTTCTTGTTCACTGTCACAAACATCCACTAATACAGTATCTATATGCTACCATATAGTAGTCCATAATTTAGCATCATGCTAGGTCCACCTTGCTGTACTTCACTATCAGCATGGATTTAGCCATTCCATAACAGCTATTACCATACAATAGTCTGCTTGCCAACACACCTCAAAGTGAACAAGAAAAAAGACTTTAATCATTCAATTATTTTTTTATTGGCTATTCACGATCATTTTTTTCTAGGCATGTTTATACAGAAACGTCAATATGTAGAACGAGATAATACATATCTAGCGAAAGAGAAATATTCACCCAACAATTTCATCACTAGGAAATTTATCTAGAAATACATCATCCAGGAGTTATTGAAGGAAAAGTAATCGTGAAATCGATTTTTTTCATTCACGGCAAAATGTGCCTCCACTTGTAGGCTGATTTACGCAGAAACTATTATATTTACAAGGGTGGTTAAAGTGGGCAATTTTCTTAGCACTCTCCAGAATTCGAAACTGTATAGTATAAACCTACGTCTGGGCCAAATTTGAGGCTTTTAGATGAATCTGCAAGATCACCCTTTCCACAGTCCCTAAGTTCCCTGACTAGTAACCTCACAAGGCTGGTCTAACCTAAATGAAACTGCCAAGAATATTTCTGTTGATAATGCTGTCCCTATTAATGCAATGTTAGGTTATGTACCTTCAAGAGCTTCTCTGTGATACGTGAACAAAAAAAAGTCAAGGGCGTGAGGTCTTAACAAATAATTCTGCTATTCTTGAATATCTCAAATTTTCGAAATCTTTTTAACTCCCGAGCAACTTATTTGATTTATCTTGGTTGTTACACTAGTTTTTAGTTTTCTGTAAATGAAAACTATTGTGCCGGCTTTGTCTGTCCGTCAGCACTTTTTTTGTCTACTCTCAGATCTTTAAATCTACTGAGGCTAGAGGGCTGCAAATTGGTATGTTGATCACCCACCCTCTAATCATCAAACATACCAAATTACAGCCCTCTAGGCTCAGTAGTTCTTATTTTATTTAAGGTTAAAGTTAGCCATAATCGTGCAGCTGGAAACGATATAGGACAGGCCACCACCGGGCCGTGGTTAACGTTTCATGGGCCGCAGCTCATACAGCATTATATCGAATACACCGAAAGATAGATATATTTTCAGTGGCCTTGATCATACGCTGTACAGAAAACGACTGCGCCGAAGAAACTTCGGCGCATTTTTTTCTTGTTATAAATCCATGCTAATATATACAGTTAACACAATATACGGCTCCTGAATATTTTTTTAATATTTCGGTTTATTCTTTATAAGATTAATCTGCAGCTTTTGTACCTTACTGTCATAATATCATTACTTAGGCAGGCATGTATAAGCAGTGATATATCTTGCTGAGGAATTGTAAATAATAATGTTCTCTTAATTTCAAAGTTTTATTATTTCTCACTGACCGCATATCTAAGTAAACATAATTCTATTTGCAACGGTTTTTGCATGATCTATTGTAGTTAGCTTAAGAAGAAACTTTTGTAAGGAAGAAATGCACTTAAATTACATTTATACATCGTTCTGATAAGACAAAAGAGATAATGATATCTACGCGGATCAAGACAGAGTAGCGCACCCAAAGGGCTTCTGCGTTAGCCTATCAGCTAGTTTCTGTGCTCTCCCACGGCGTGGGTTGGTAGGAGCCCTTGACTGGCTTGGGATCTGGAGGGAGGAGACGCATCGTGTCTTATCATATGAGATACGCAGCTTATCCTTAGTCAATTGCCATGCTCAGAGGGCTAGTTACAATCTCAGTGACCACAGAATGGCGAGAAAAGATAAGACTGTTTCCACTAAACTTGATTTTTTCTTTTCGTCAAAATTTCCCTATAAATACGGTGAAAGATGCATCAAACTGTAATTGATATGCCTAGACTAATTTTTTCCTTTTCCTATTTTCTATAGTTTTCTGTATTTATAAAACTGGCCCCTGCTTCAGTTTCTTCTTACTGTAAGTGAAAGATTCCTCCTGGGCTGTTCTAGACCAAGTGAAAACGCTCTAGGCACTTCTTTCAGCTGAGTCGCATTGTGGCTCTGCTGATTTATATACTGTAAGTGGTGACTTGTATATCTGGTTGTTAGTCAATTGTAACGAGTCACGATCGAGTTAAAAAGTCTTGAGACAAGCGACCGCGTTCCAAATGTGATGTTGCGAGTGAAAGGCTAACGTATTCTGAGTTACCTCTGTAAGCTAAAATTACGTGGTGAATATACGTAGGCACATGCATAGCCTATATGTATATATAACAGTGCGAAGAGGTAAAACAGCTCAATGCATCGGGTTTCTTTATTGTTGCCAATGTTTCAAGACAGTGGTCTCATTTTCAAAGCTAAAAAGGAAAACCAAAAACATATACGTTGCAAACTTGTCCAGCAAGATTAACATAAAACATCACATACAATAGGCAAACAAAAGAAGAAATAGAACTAAAAATACACAATGTATCCAAGATTAAGACAACCCTTACAACCCGAGGTTTGGTTGCTGAAAGATTTGCCAGCGCGAGAAGGAGTCGAGATAAACCAAGGAAGGAGAAGGGTGGGCGGTCTAAGCAATGCATAATGGAACTTGTGTAGTGTTGTTATTTAAGGCTGGAACAAGGTGTTTCATGGCCAAGGATTCGAGTGTAGGGAGCTGGTTTTCATTAGGGCTCGATAAAATGATCTTAAAATCATCGTAGTTAATTTTGCATTTGCATATTTCTTTATGGCTTCGAATATTTGAAAGCTCAGGGCTGGAAAGCTTACTCCCTGTGCGATAACTAATTCTTATATGTGAGTCACATCGTACTTGAGCAGCCGGCGAGTGCTTCCCACGCAAGTCTGTTCGTTGCACGAACAGCAAGTGTATAAGTAAACCGCATTGAAGTAGGTAATTTTTCCTTGTGTCGAAAAATTCCACCTATGGTTTTTGGATTCCTTAAGATGAATATGACATCAACTGCTGGGAAATGTTTGCCCATTATCTTCCTTAACTGTGGTATAAATGTGGTATCATAAGTGTATGGGAGGCTGATGTAATTTTTCAATTTTGAAGCTAAATGTACCGGAGCTGATGGCTGAAAGGTTTTCTGTAGGGCCTTTCTGACATAACTAAAGAAAAGGGCAATTGGTCTTAAAGAATTCCTGTAGGAAATTAATTTCATTGTGAAACACGCTCCATTTTGAAGTCAGAGCCATAGCCCTGTGAAGTAGTGTTGATAATGAATCAAGTTTAAAATTACGTGAACAGGAACTATAAAAGTTTTGCCCCAAACCTGTAAATGTGGCATTAAGAAAAATTCCCGTGCTGAAACCATCATTCTCTCGTATGACCAAAGTAGCAAGAAAGTGTAATCTATTATTATTTTCTTTATGAAATGTAAATTTTATATTAGTATGTGGGGCGTTTGCATATTATAAGAAAAACACGCAGTGATGGTGATCCTAAAAAGTTATATATATATATATATATATATATATATATATATATATATATATATATATATATATATATATATATGTGTGTGTGTGTGTGTGTGTGTGTGTGTGTGTTTGTGTGAAATAACTAAATAGTAAAATTTAAGAAACATGAAGATATTTGATTGATAAACGGTGGATTAATAAAAAATCGAGAGAGAGAGAGAGAGAGAGAGAGAGAGAGAGAGAGAGAGAGAGAGAGAGAGAGAGAGAGAGAGAGAGAATGTGTGATCAGCTCTATGACAACCAGGTTGCCTGGTCCACCCGAAAGTACAGCATTATCCCTAAAAATTCGGTTAAGTCACTGAATTTCTACTTCTCTCCAACAAGCAGTCAGCGGTTTCTCTTGATTTTTTACTATATATATATATATATATATATATATATATATATATATATATATATATATATATATATATATATATATACATATATACACATGTATATACATAATATATATGTATATATGTGTACACACACACACACACATATACTATATATATATATATATATATATATATATATATATATATATATATATATATATATATATATATATATATATATATATATATATACACTGTTTATATATATTCTTTTTACTTGTTCTCTTTTGTTTAGAATAAGTACATTTTTAGAATATGGCATTTCTCTTCGTGTAGTACCCCATCATAATTATGATAGCTGGAGAGATTCATTATTAAATACCGCTCTCGGGTTTTGACTCTTCCCAAAAAATTTGAAATGGTAAAATGGTTGATTTCAATTGTCTTATATTTGCAATATTTAATTTGTCGTGGATATATCCATCTACCTATTATATGTATATATATATATATATATATATATATATATATATATATATATATATATATATATATATATATATATACGTACATCATATAACCACAAATAACCTTTTCTATTTCCAGTTGCGACATACTGTCTTTCAAAAATATATTCACCAGTTTCATACGCACCTTTCATTTCTGTTGCAATTTTCATTTTCTTCCTTTTTTTCCCACTTAATCATTCAGCGATTATCTGCTCGTGCAGTTCCTTAACCTGACCAGTACAAACATGACATCAAGATTTGCCTAAAATCTTTATCGTATAGCGACAGACTGATTCGTTTTCTCGCAATTTCATTGGTCCAGTATACGCATGAGTGAGCAGCAGAAGTAATACCTCTCAGGGTTTTCACAGTTTTCTAAAAACTTCCAAGAAATCATCTGACCTTCTTCATTATATGTCATCCATTCTACTCGTTGGTACGTTTGGAACTAGAGGTTATAACAGTAATATTGGATTTTGCTGTTAAACAGGAACAAAATCCAATTTTGTTACTGTTTAGTAACAAGATTTATTTCATGAAATTATCTAGTTTTTTTTTTAATAGAAATGAACAGCATTCAGGATCATGTGAGATTTTTTCCTTTACAGACTTGTAGAATAATCAAGTTACAGTTTAAATTGCGCACTTACGAACAGCACGAGTTGCGTAAAGTATGAAAATGAAACGATAATAAAAAATACCACAGATCATGAAGAACAATTATAACTTAAATTATGGTCTCGAGACGTCCGTGCTCTGTGGAATACGTTTCATAAAAAGAAAGAAAAGTTAAAGCTAAAATGTTAACGATAGCTCTTGAATTCCTATATCTCATAAAGAATTTAAAAATATATGAGCATCGGTAAAAGCAAAATCTGACAAAACAAGTAAAAAATGCGCCTAAGTTTCTTCGGCGCATCGAGTTTTCTGTACAGACGCTACAGCTTATAATCAAGGCCACCGAAAATAGATCCATCTTTCGGTGGTCTCGGTATAATGCTGTATGAGCCGCGGCCCATGAAACTTTAACCAAAGGACGGTAGTGGCCTATCCTATATCGTTGCCAAAAGCACGATTATGGTTAACTTTAACCTTAAATAAAGTAAAAATTACTCTTTTTTAGTAAGGATTTGATGTTGCACCGGAGACCAAGTTATGCGAAAAATTCTATGAAGTGGCAAATAAAAATGGGCCGTCTGATAAACCAACCGATATCAAAAACAAACTCGCGAGATAAGATTAGATAGAGCAGCACCTTGCGAGCACCGAACGTAGTAAGAACTAAAGAACAAGTCAAGAATAAAAAATGGAAAAAAACACAGTAGCTCACTGAGAACGGGTTGTGAGCTCCCAGCTGAACATTCTACAGTAAATACTGGAATATCTCAAAGTCGTAAAAAAGACGCAAAGTACATGGATGAATATAGACTAACGAAGCCAAAATACTGGAGGAACGTTTGAGTATTCGGTAAGAAGTCTCGAGAATTAAAACGATGGGGAAACCGGAAATATTCAAGATGAACATCGATGACATCATTACTCAAAAACAGCTATGCTTTCAAAGACCTAATTAACGAAGGTTTAGTGTGTGACAAAGAAATGGGATCTTCCTGTGGGCCATAAGAGAGCCCTGAAAAACTCTCTCCTTATACATACATACATACATACATGCATAAGCTATCTAACCTGCGGTACCTACCAACAATATAGAAGCTTGCTAACTTGTTTCCAAAATGTAGCGTTAGGTGACGAATACTTTATAATCACTGTAACAGTAGAATCTTAATATATATATATATATATATATATATATATATATTAACTTTATTACATACACAGCTGTTCTGTGCATCAATACAATTACTAACAAGACCTCATTCAAACTGGATGGTATCCAGCTGAGATATTTATTCAGAAAAGTTACAAGCTTTCTAGGACAAATAGTCCTCATTTTAAGTATCCAGTCTGAATGAGTTCCTGTTAGTGACACATACAGTACACAAACACACAAACATATATAGACATATATATATATATATATATATATATATATATATATATATATATGTATATATATATATATATATATATATATATATATATATATATATATTAAAAAGATTTTAAATTTGGGAACAAAAACCAAATAGGGCAGGCGGTCACAAATCATATTACGATCGTATTACGCATCACGTTATAAAGTTCCTCTCATCAGAGAACCCGCGATCAAATAGAGCGTAAGATGAGTGCAACCATTATCTTATCTAAAGAACTCACCAGGTAACAAAGGTGCAAGCCGATGCGTTCGCCCGAGGTAACAAGAGATAAATAAAGAATTGGCCAGAGACCTCGACCTGTTTCAGGTCTCTTGTTTTCTCTACATTAAAGTCTGAAACTGTCTTCTGACTGAGTTGTGGATGTTGATGCACGCGTACGTGTAAAGTCACCACATCGACGTCAGCGGAGTGCTTCACAGGCGTCATTAATTAACTCTCCGCTGAGCAAGTTTTCTTTGATGACTTCCCATTTTCTTCACACTCAATTAGTCACGCCTAAACGTGCCAGGTCACGCATTTTCTACCATTTCAACTTTATACGTATTTGTACATCTTTATTCGCAGGCATCAAGACTGTATCCATACTGAAGTTCTGTATGTTTTTGTATTGTAAATTGTACTTGTTCGCCGCATATTATTGTTAATTGTTTTGACCTCAGGTCACGCTCAATGTCACTGTCTTCCGCGGTTCAGCGCCAATCGGCCGCTATATAAACTGCCTGGATCTGTAATAAAGTAGCAGTAACTTTTACCTGCTCGTTTCTTTTGCACCTCTTACATACGTAAGTTCAAGAAAGACTGCCATGTTATGTTGGTACTCCTGTCATCCGGACAATTTAGATATATTTAGCTATTATTTATTTATATTTGTTGTGAACCCCTTTTATGATATGACACGGGCGATGACGAGATACTGGATATTATGGACAGGTTTGTACATGAAAGGAGAAAAGTAGAATCTGATGTGGTTAATCACAAGGAGAGTGACGTGATGAAAGTTCAGAGAAATAGACTGTTTGACTGCTACAGCAATGGTTATTTGATATCATTAACCGGATATGTTAAGGAAAGACGGTGACTGGTAGCTGGTTCTCTAACTTTTGGAATTCACGAGCGAATAAATCAGAAAAATCTATTGGTAGCCTACAGTCTTTTAAAAAATCTTTCTTCATACAAAAATCTGAAAGAAAAATGTACTGCAAAAATAAGACACTGATTTACAGGTAAATCTTGTTAGGGCAAATTCATTGCAAATGCAAGTAATCAGGCCTACGAGTGCAAATGTTTGAGAATAATGTTAGGTAGGCTATTATTAAATGGCACGATAACACAATGAATAAACAACCCTGTCAAGCTATGGGATAGGTCTTACCAACGATGATGATTTTATTAACCTCTCAAAATGACATGACATCAAACCTATCTCGAAATCGTTTGGGCTGAAAACATCCATTGAAAGTACATCAAAAGATGTCGATTACAAAGCACTTGTTGTTCTCTTGTTAGCAGTTGCTAGTCGACCTAGCAGAATGTACAAGACTTCAACTTTCATTATAAACTCATTTTTCTTTCTATGTTTGTTGTTGCTTTAAGTCCTTTCATATCTCAGTATTATGATTATAGCCCATATTGTTTCTTACTGAAAGAATATCTATAACTTTAGTCAGTGTTAGCCTATCATTCTCCCAGTGAGGTGAACATAATGTTATTATATCCTGTAACATGGAATGAAGCTGGACCGAAGTGAAGAATCGTTGATATACTTTCACAGATATACACTTTTCCATTTTAAAATCCACCAGAAACAATAAACGGCATCTGTTTAAATGTTTGTCAGCAGAACACAATTTAAACAGGAGAACATCCGAATTTTGTTTTAGGGAGCCATTTATATTCATAGACAACGACACTCTATCTTAAGTGGTAAAGAAAATATCAGAGATTTTCATGGGTGACTTGTCTATTTGTCGTTTTATTTTCTCTTGCATCAGAAATGGAAATCACTGCAGACCGAGGGGTATAGGTATAGCTTTGGTTAAAAATTGCCGGAAACTTAATGCACCCTACCCAAATCTTCATTTAACCTAACCTTAACTAAGGCATTGTGCCCTGGCCTTGGCAGGGCGGGTAAGGAAGGTTCCGGCACCCCAAGGTTCTATGAAGATTTCCAGTATTCTCGGTTATTTCTAAGGTAGTTTACGTACCCCCGTTTAATAATATGAAAATACAGAAATAACTGATTTTATTTATAGTAAAAAAGTATAAGTAACTGGTGTGAAACGTTAACTGTGGTTAAATAAATTAAAATCTCAACAAAAACAAAATTGTTTGGATTTTCTGTTAGGTGTAAAGATATCACGTCAATAATTTGGCTTGATAAACCACCCATTTAGAATTCAAATTAGATATTAACTGATGAGAGAGAGAGAGAGAGAGAGGTTTCCACCAGTAGCGTAGCCAGGGGGGTGCCACAGGGGGCACATGCCCCCTTATTGTCGGAGTTACTAAATGACAGATCTAGGAAAAGAAGGCTAAAAAAAAATAGAGAGAGAGAGATCATAGGAAAAAGGGCAAAGGATTAACGGGGTAAACGATCTGTGACTGAAAATCTTGTAAGAGACCACAGGCCCATCGCACCGATGTCGGTCTCTTCCAAACACACGCGTGTGTGCGTTCGTGCGTCATATCTTTGGAGGGTCGCAGACAAAGAGGGAACAAGGAACGAAACTTCTACCATACAATATTTCCGTCTGTTTCTCCCTAACCATTGTTCTCTTGATATATGTACAATCACCACTACTTGCGTTGCCATGCAAGCATTCTAATCATGTACTCATAAGGTTCCACCGAATCTTCTGTATCAAACTGTATGTATGTTTCTGTTTGTGAAGATGTAAGGACAGGAGATTGAGTGACATACTGGCTAGGTGTTTACTGGTTTATTGGTGGTTCCTTACTGAGATGAATGTACAGATTTAACAGAATCTTCGAAGATGTTTTTGACGTGTGCGAGCGGTAAAGTAGCATCTACACACAGACAAGTGAAAACAGAGGTAAAAGATTCAGACATCTGAGTTTGTCGGCAGACAAATAAATGGCAATATTGATAGACATAATAAACGTACAGTGTTAAAACATAAATCAATGGAAAGGCCAGGAAATTCTACATATTATGCTACTGCATTGTATTCATTATTCTGTCTCGAATCTCATGCAATTGGCCATATGTAGAATTTCCTGGCCTTTCCATTGATATATGTTTCATCACTGTATGTTTCTTATGTCTCTCAATATCGCCATCTGTTTGTCTGCCGACAAACACAGATGTCTGAAACATTACCTCTGTTTTGCTCTGTGTGTAGATGCTATTTTTCGGCCCGCACGCGCCAATAACACCTTCGAAGATTCTGTACATTCATTCAGTAAGGAACTACCAATAAGCCAGTTAACACCCAGCCAGTATGTCACTCAATCCCGTCCTTACACTGGTGACCCTGGAGTGACACGAAGGACCCGGCCGACCCAAGATGACGACCCACGCGCCAACAGACCCTTCGCCGCCACCCTGTTTCCCAAGCTCTGAGTAGATGTCCGACCCTCCGAGATGACCCACCCCACCACCGGAGCCCTGGACGCCTCCAGGAAACCTGAAGCCGCCCCCGAACTCGTACCGGACGAGCTGACCAATGAAGGACCAGCTGACGTCATCCCTCAGCCTGCTGCCGCCCTCCTCGAGCTGGCTACCGAAGGATCAGCCGCCGTCATCCTTCAGCCCTCGAGCCGACTACCGAACTTCAACCCGCTACCGTCCTCCTCGAGTTCCTGCCGGCCGGCGCCGCGCTTCAGCCTCCTACCCGCCCCTAGCCTAAGCCCTTCGAGCAAATTCCAATCGTCAGCAAGATGATTTCCTCATTGATGCCTTGCTTTTGTGGGGGAGTACTGTAAAGAGACCAGGCCCATCGCACCGATGTCGGTCTCTTCCAAATACACGCGTGTGTGCCTCATATCTTTGGAGGGTCGCAGACAAAGAGGGAACAAGGAACGAGACTTCTACCATACAATATTTCCGTCTGTTTCTCCCTAACCATTGTTCTCTTGATATATGTACAATCACCACTACTTGCATTGCCATGCGAGCATTCTAATCATGTACTCATAATGTTCCACCGAATCTTCTGTATCAAACTGTATGTATGTTTCTGTTTGTGAAGACGTCAAACGTCTTGCCATTTCACATATATTATGCTACTGCATTGTATTCATTAATCTGTCTCGAATCTCATGCAACTGGCCATATGTAGATTTTCCGGCCTTTCCATTGATATATGTTTCATCACTGTACGTTTATTATGTCTCTCAATATCGCCATCTGTTTGTCTGCCGACAAACACAGATGTCTGAAACATTACCTCTGTTTTGCTCTGTCTGTGTGTAGATGCTACTTTTCGGCCCGCACACGCCAATAACAACTTCGAAGATTCTGTACATTCATCCCCCACCAAAATCACTTTCATGCATCATAATAAAGTTTTCATCTAACCTACCCATCTCACAGACTCATCATCAACATAGAGTTACGGGCTGCTCTAGGAGCAAGAGCCCGTGCTGGCATAAGGCCAGCTAAATCTGAAACAACAACAACAACATGTAAGGAACTACCAATAAATCAGTCAACACCCAGCCAGTGTGTCACTCAATCCCGTCCTTACAATCTAAATACTGAATCATATGTTTCTTCAGCCAACATTTATATTCAAGATCTTCCAAACCCAACTTACCTTCGCAGTGAATTAATAATGTGGGAAACGAGGTGGAAAAGCAGCTTGGCCCATGAAAGAGTATCCACTGCCATTGCTGCTTTTAAGGCATGTACACAACTGCCTAATGTTAAGCAGCTTCTCCAGTCGCCAGGAAATATATCTGTGACGACCTGTTGTGTGGAGCGCTCATTTTCAGCCCTAAGGAGAATAAAAACGGACATAAGATCTACAGTGAGTGAGGAGCGGTTGGAGGGGTTGGCACTTAGGGAGATTCATAATGATGTTACGATAGATGTGGACAAAGTTATAGATGATTTTGCTAGGCATAAGAATCGTCGTCTTCTTCTGATTTAAGTGATGTGTCTTCATCGTTTTATTTTCAGTATCTTGCATACCGAAAGTCTAGATTTGCCATTGTCTAGCTACTGTTTATATTCCTCTTGTCTGTTGTGATCAGATACAGCATTATTTGCATGATGAGAAAGAGGACACAATACAGAAGAAAAAATAAATAAAATACTGTAGAAGTTTTTTATTCCTTGTTCTGCTCAAAAGATTTGTGGGTATTACGTGCCTGTATATGAAAGTGACGTGTAATGAGATATCTTTTATCCTAATTAAGGGAAAATAGCAAAAACTATTATTATTATTATTATTACTAATTATTATTATTCCACCAGATGAAGCACTTAATACAGGTTCTTGGATATATCAAAAAATATATTTCATGTGCATCAAAATGCCTCTAAAACTGGTAAAAGAAAAAAAAAGTAGGGGCTCACTGCACTCGCCTAGTTCATCTTCCACAAAAGTGGCCCCACCCCTAAATTCCTGGCTACGCCCCTGGTCTCCACTTATTTCTTCTGAAATCCTTCACTGCGCTGTCACTTTCCTTATAATCATCAGCATATAGAGAGAAGCAAGAAAATATTAATTACAGCAACCAAATATCCATGGTTAATTTCGAATAATTTGTAAAATGTTTCCCCCCTAAATTAGAAGGTTGTTGTAGCCAAGAAATGGAGTGGAACATCCAGCACCGTTAAGAAGCCAGTCGTCGTTTTTATGTTTTATCATATTTCAAAAGATATAACTGAAAATGAAACAGCTACAGAAGTTAGGATATCAGAAGTCATCTTGGTACTTCCAAAAGACGCAAACATGAAGGGTATTTCGTCAGAACCAAGCTGCTCTTAAAACAGAACCGCTGAAGACAAAAGACAGAAAAAACATGCCCTGGAAGTGCTTTGATGAACTGAGTGCATTCTGAAGAACGCACGAAGGTCGTAGTGTATCACCTGACGAGATAACAGCATTGCCGCGTTGCAAAAAAATAAGACTTCCACGTGATCAACCGATCCTCCATCAATTATTGGCTGCTAGTCTAGAAAATTTTCTAATTAACTTTTGAAAACATTTGGCATTTTAGTAAGCAAGAAACTGGGCATCATCCTTTATCACAGAAAACGATAGTGATTTCGGCATTTCATTTCTTTATATTTATCAAATCATAATAATAAAATAGGAAAACCGTATCAAGCAACACACTGTCTGAAAGGTTACATTCAGCCAATTTTCTTTTCAGCACTGAAGAGTTCAGGCTGACTCACCGTCGTATGTTATGATGTCAATGGACCTCAAGTGCGAACACGCAGGTTCCAAGTGCAGGGAACTTAATCTTGAAGGAAAGGCTATTTTTACCAACACATGTCGCAGTATTTACTCCCACGAAGTGCGTCTTAAAGTCGCAGGCATATGGCAGCAATATTATGGAAAGACACCCGATTTCGTGAACAAAAAATTAAGGCTACGGTAACGAATACATTTAAATAAAAATTTACACATATATATATATACATATAAATTATATATACAGAAAGTTTTCAACGATTTGTTGATGTTATTTCACCAAACAAAATTATTTGTTACTATTTCTTAAAGCACTGAAATATTGCTAGACTTAGGAATACAAAGACGGCAAGCCACCAAACAGAAAACACATCACTTCATTCGTCATTCTTCGGGTCAAGTGCAGTGTATATCATCTTCGCTCGTTCATATGTTTTCGCCAAGGAACGCAAATTCGAAATTTAAATCCAAATTTGGCAAAGAAATTCGTATTTAAAACCCGTTTGTCACTTGATATCTACGTGTTATGCAGCAAGGGTGTTATGGTATGCAAGAAAATTTCCGTGTTTACACTTACTGTATGAGCATAAAAAAAACATCCCCACCCATAATTATTTTACAGCAAATCACTGACAGTGTCTTTTAATGCTCTATGAAGCGTGAATTAGTTTTGACTAGTTTACAACACACACGCACTATATATATATATATATATATATATATATATATATATATATATATATATATATATACATATATATATATATATATATATATATATATATATATATATATATACATACATACGTGTGTTTGTGTATAATACATATACATAAAACACACAATATATATATATATATATATAGATATATATATATATATATATATACAGTATATATATATATATATATATATATATATATATATATATATATATATATATATTTATAATTTCTTTAAAATGCGACGTAAGTGTTTTTCAAACTACAACTTATTCAATTAACCCCCTTGCAGATTTGTAACATAATATTGGAAGATCTGAAACTGCAGCCTATATTAAAGGCTCAAAGAATGTCATATGGAACCTCTGAATTACGCCATATCTAGTATTGATTCTCAATGTAAATCTAATCAAGTAACACGTCTTTTAAGCTGTCAATTGTGCAGTTCTGTAGGCAGCTTTGTTCAGTGGAAGCGTAAGATCTCATAAACTTTGGTAGATTTTGAAGGAGAACGCTTTTATTGTTAATATTAGCACTACAATTAGTGCTACTCATTCTACCATTCATTAAGGTAACAGATTTTTAAGTATTGATCCCACTGACAAAATGTGAGCTTACGAGTTTGTCGTTAGCTCCGGTTGCAAAAAAAAAAAAAATAAAATAAAAAACGCTGTATTTTATTTTTTTTTTCTCTCCTCAGGATAGATGAGTTGAAGTTTCTGCTAGAAATTCTCACATCATAATGATGAAGCATATTTCCTATGAAGGAATTCACATCCCTCTCTCTCTTTCTCTCTCTCTCTCTCCCTCTTGTCCGTCACGTTGATGTTGAATTAAAATGGAAAGTGAAACTAAGGTTAATAAGTAATCTATCACGTTGTTATGTATATACGGAAACGGTATATTTAAGTAATTCTGAATATAAACAATTGGCGATGTCTTGCGGGTACAGACGGTCGAATTGAGAAAAAAGGAAAACGCGGATCCATATTTTGAAATAGCGTCAGCTTACTGAGGTGACATTATATAAAAATAATAAGGAATGCTAAGGCCTTACAAGATCTTTGCAACGATGCTGAATAACAGTCAAAAGATACAAGCTAAAGTTTAATAATAACAGCCTGGAAAAAAACAAAAGTGCATTTCTGGCAACTTCTGTAATATGTGAATAAAAAAATTAAAAAATTAGTGGCTTGGTGCTTTAGTAAAGCCTCAGGTCATCGACAGACAAGCGCAGACTAATACTTCATAAAAACGTCTGGGATAACCTTGGGAGCTCTAACTAATATTCTTCTTCTTATGAAAAAAGACGACATTTTACCTTAAGGTTTCTTCCACGCCTTTTTCCAATAACCGTCCTGCTTTTGTAAATGCATAACATTACTTCTGTACTTGCTAGTCACATCTGTCAGAATGATTTGATTCAACTCATGTCCAATATGCGTGGTGTGTGTGTGTGTGTGTGTGTGTGTGTGTGTGTGTGTGTGTGTGTGTGTGTGTGCGCCCGCGCCAGCGTGTTTGTGTGAGTGCGTGTGGTTGTGGGAATACCTCAACTTATGAATATCTAATGAAGGGTTTCAACCCTGTGGGATAAAGATTATTTTGTTAAGACGTTAAGGCCTTTAAACTGAGCACAGATCACTCATATCTGTCTTCTCCCCCTCTCTCTCTCTCTCTCTCTCACCTTTCTGTATCACTTTTCATCATAGCTTCATCCCTCAACAGTCTACTGACAACGAGATTTCCAAATTAACGCTGAGTTCAACAGAGATATATTACAAAAAGAAAACACTTCAATATCGTTCCTATCATTGTCCGGCTGCGTGTGTACCTTGTATGTGTATGTGTGTGTGTGTGTGTGTGTGTGTGTAAGATAGAGAGAGGGAGAGATTCGAATAGCAACACATATCCTTTAACAGTCATGTTAAGTGAGTTTTACGATTTTGGCAAAATTGTTAATCTGCTACTTCAAAAGTGATGAATTTCAATATAAAACGAGTAAAATATGCGCCGTAGTTTCCTCGGCGCAATCGAGTTTTCTGTACAGCGTATATTCAAGGCCAACGAAAATAGATCTATCTTTCGGTGGTCTCGGTATAATACTGTATGAGCCGCGACCCAAGAAACTTTAACCACGGCCTGGCGGTGGCCTGTCCTATACGTTGCCAGGATAAATAAATAAAAACTACTGAGGCTAGAGGGCTGCAATTTGGTATGTCTGATGATTGGAGGGCGGATGATCAACATACTAATTTGCAGCCCTCTGGCCTCAGTAGTTTTTAAGATCTGAGGACGGACAGAAAAAGTGCGGACGGACAGGCAAAGCCGGCACAATAATTCTCTTTTACAGAAAACTAAAAAGGCAGTTGAGTAATACAAATGATTAATTAGTGTTTGTCGAGGTATCATAAACAGACAAAAATACACATATTGTTTATGTTGTATCTTATGGATAATTTTAATAACAAGGGGATTATTGGAATAGCGCCAAGATTTAAAAGGTAGGTTTCTCAACGTTTAGGTCTCTAACCGAGTGGAACTTACACGGCTGACTTGCAACTTGAATAAACCCGTCTTTATTTTTCAAACAAAACTTTGGTCATGACTTGCTATTCATACGTTTAGTCTTATTCGACTCACTACTGCCACCATCCGAGGTAATTTCTACCAAAAAAATTTCGTAACTGATAATCCTTCCATAGATTTTTTTTTAAATAGTCTCGGTACTTACACTATCATCCCTAAGTATCTGCAGTACTGACATTTCAAAGCTTCAAAAAGAAATGATGGGAAGCGAAAGAGAGAGAGAGAGAGAGAGAGAGAGAGAGAGAGAGAGAGAGAGAGAGAGAGAGACTGACCATTTAAAGCTATTTACTTCTTCCTCTCTCTCTTACAGTTGAGTTATTACCCGTGTGACTGGGACCTTTCAGAATCCAAGGTCGCAACATGTCACAAGCTTTTCATACCCAAAGGGCGGAGGAGAATCTTTCTAAGTTCGTTAGGTGGATTTTTGATCGAATGAATCCACAGAGAGAGAGAGAGAGAGAGAGAGAGAGAGAGAGAGAGAGAGAGAGAGAGAGAGGGGGCGGGGGTAAAATCCGCGCGGGCAAAAACTTATGACGATCTTTAAAATGCAGATGACAAATGTTCGAAATAAAATAGGATTCAAGGCTTGATGATACTACTGAATATTTTAGTGACAAGAGAAAAAAAAAATTTATTATGTTGATAATGATGATGATACATTCATTTACACCACGTGACTCACTATTATTTGTAGTATTACTTTCTCCTAGAAGGTAGCATGTCCCAGTAATCTCAAATAGGTCCCTTATACGTTTCTTTGTATTCATTGCTTTAGCTGTGACAATAGCTCCGGAAAAAAGAAAAATGATAAAAGATTATGAGCGCCTCACATAAAATTGCATGAAAATAAGATCTAATTCTGTAAGTCCTTGAAATTCATAACAGACTCTTAGACTCTAGACACCTTTCCTTATTTACTAACCCCTATCTGTTAGTGGATAGTAGAAAGGATCGTCTCTTTTTTGGCACTCTTCGTCCTCTCTGTACGCTTGGAGTTAAGTAACGTTTTCTAAAGCCTCCAAGAATTCTACCAGGACGTTGACATCCAGGCGATGGGAGGAAGGAACTGTCATTGAAAAGAAAAGATGCTGGTGTAAGTATGGTACACAACAATTAGAATCTTAATGCAGCCGGTGCATTGCTTATAATTTGCATATTTATCTTGTGTACTTATCCTTTTTCATCTTTGGTTTATCGACAGACTTTTAACAGCATTCTCTGATGTGTATCAGCTTGAAACAACTTCATGGTTTTAAATTTTATGAAAAAAAATATGCATGCTTTCCAAAGCATCGCATAATTTTTACCGATTACGTTAAGTATTTGGTACAAAATGAATGGATCATTTCAAGACGAGAAGACGCCCGGTTATTTAATATCCTGGAAGAGAGAGAGAGAGAGAGAGAGAGAGAGAGAGAGAGAGAGAGAGAGAGAGAGAGAGAGAGAGATGAAAACCCGTGAGATCTCTAGACGTGCATTCAAGTCCAATTGCGATTTAAGCGGATAAGTAAGGAGGACGAATGCAGCAATGCTGAAGAGGAATCTTTGCAGCTGCAGAAGCTGTAAGGACGCTCTTATGGCGCTGTTTATTCTCGGACTCTATTAGATAATTCAGGCTCACGTCTGGACTTTATCTTTCAGGACACTGACTCTAGAGCGCTTCAAAGGCCCATTACCTAAATTGACGTGGAAACAGACTTGGTGTGGGAAAAGTATGATATGCAGTTGAACAAAAATAAAAACAGAATAAACGAATAAATGAAAAATAGAAAAACAAGATACACAACCGACTCACTGACATTGGTGTGATCTACGCATGCGCATCTTTACACGAAAAGAGAGAACGAAAATCAATGAATGACTGAGTAATCCCAACGTAATGGTGGGCTACTCATTAAAGAGAAATTAAAAAGCGCATTTAGTACAAACTTAGAGCTCTGTTGCAAGTGGCAACGAGTTGTAATGACGTAAGAGTTAAAGTACTGAGCCAAAAAATGCCCTGTTGTCTCAAGCGCCAGGGTGATAAGTGCTCTCATTGCAAATAAGCTAATCAGCGACGCGATCAGCTCCCCCTCTTTCCCATTTCAGGTACCAGATGGCCGAGATCACACGATAGTCACGCGAGGTCACGTGACTATGACGTGCCTCGCCCTCTGTCTGGTGAAATTCGGTAATGGTTGTGGCAAGACCCAGACAAACATGCAACTGAGAAAAGACAAAAAAAAAAAATCTGTTATTTCCTTGAAGAAAGTATGAGAAATATTAGTGTCCTAAAATTACAAGACACAAGTGGTTGGATAGAACAGAACAGAATAGAATAGAATATAGAATTTAGGCCAAACGCCAAGAACTGAAACCCGTGAGGTCATTCAGCGCTGAAACGGAAACTGACAGCAAAAAGATTTGAAAGGTTTAACAGGAAAACCTCGCAGTTTTTGCTATGAATCAATTGTTAGGAGAGGGTGGAAGGTAAGGTGGAAGAAAGAGAATATGAACGACGGTACATTAAAAGGAATGAAAGGGTTGGAGCTATGGGCCGAAGGGAGGATGCAAAGAACCTTAAGTCATATACAGTGCACCGCATGAGGTGCACTGACGCCACTAACCTCCCTACGGGGATGTGACTAGATAAAAAACGAAGCTGGTGTAATAATCAATATCATTATCATCGTGCTGCAAAGGGCCTCTGTGAAATTCACCCACTCATGTCTTTCCTGTACTTTATCTTTCACAGATCTCCAGTTTTCATCCACACAGGGTATGGATCAGGGTCTTCCAACTCCCCTGGTGCCCACAGGAGCCCAGCTGACACAGTCACCTACTACTATTCTCCCAGGGGTGGTGCGAAGGATATGTCCAAGCCATTTCCATCTTCCTCGCATCATTCTCCCCCGTTTTTCCTCATGGTATAATTTTTCACCCTGACCTGCCATGTGATTCCTAATAGACTTCTTGAAATAATAATAATAATAATAATAATAAGACACCAATCAGATGGATGGAAATTCCTTATCCAGGGGCACTAGAACTCAACTCGATGTACGTTTACAAAAAACTTGAAAGCTGTCCGTTCAGAGTTTGAGCTTGTTTTGAGCCTCTCTCTCTCTCTCTCTCTCTCTCTCTCTCTCTCTCTCTCTCTCTCTCTCTGTTTAGAGCTTGAGCTCCTCACCCAAATGTCTCCACAGTTTTTCACAGAGGCACTCCTTCATCATTGAAAATAGTCTGATGGAGATTATGTAAGCCAGATGTTCTTGAACTCAACTTGAGGTACATAAAAACACTAAAAGCAATTTTTTCTCTATTTTCTGATGGACGGCTCCCTAACTTTTCATTATTATTATTATTATCCAGTCATTTCTCCTCTCCCCCAACTCAATTGATTTTTGGGGACCGGGTTATAAAAATGGAGCAATTCTCGTCACCTGAATTTCCAGGTTGTTAGTTCATTGTAGAGCGCCATTACTGTATTTTGAACCATTGTAGTTATCTGGCGTCGATTTTATTTATTTATTTATTTTTTAGAAAAATTTTTGTTTGCATCTTAATTTGGCAGATCAAGTAATAAGTCAGGAATCCATATCTATTCAACCAGGTGAAGGGCATTTAAGGAATACAGTTATATAAAACACGAATAACATAATAATAATAATAATAATAATAATAATAATAATAATAATAATAATAATAATAATAATAATAATAATAGTAGTAAAAAGGAGAAGAGTAAGTAGAGGAAGAAGATGTATAGGAAACCTTGTCGATCTAAACAAAGATAAATTATTCAGACATATTTGCATTTACAAAACCAGAATGCAAATCACGTTTCATTTTCAATGGATCACTTTTCCTCACATATGTTTCTACATGATATTGACACATTTGTAAAAACAGACAAAAGTTCTCTCTCTCTCTCTCTCTCTGTTTGCCGGCCTGTTATGAATAATAATAATAAATTATGAAATTTATCATGTTCTTCATTACGACACCCTGTAGCACTTTCCTTACCCTACATAAAACAAATAAACAAATAAATACTTAAAAATAGACAAACAGAATAAATAGAGTAAATAAATACATAAAATTAAATAAACAGATAAATTGCCCGGAGGGTCAAACCTAGTTCCTTTACGTAATGGTGTGCTTTCCGGGCGATTAACCTCAAAAAGCTTAAGTGGACCAAGTCCTCAAAGGAGTCAAACTTTTCTGTGATGTCGATAAACCGAATCTTACTGCCAAATTCACTCAACGTATTTGTAGAAGAAACTGACAAGCACATGCAAAAATATATATTTATAAGAATGATTATAAGGAGTGGGTATGTGAATGTTTAAAGATTGGTGAGATGAACGCCCAAGGAAAAATCAAATTTCTGTTATTGTAGTAGACAAGAACATGAAATATTAACTATAATAATAAAGACTTTAGTTAGATATCTTTGAAAAATGAGAGAGAGAGAGAGAGAGAGAGAGAGAGAGAGAGAGAGAGAGAGAGAGAGAGAGAGAGAGACAGACAGACAGACAGAGAGAGAGGATTGGTGGGTTCTCTTGTAAAGTAAAGCCTTGAATCTAATGTGTCAACATATTTAATATATCATCCATTATGTAATTTCTCATTGTATATTCAGCACGGGGATGAAAACCTATTTTTTTTTACCCAAAAATAGAATATTAGCGATTACCCCCGTCTGTGGGTGTATTGGAAAGTATTTATCACAAAATAGCACAAAATAAACCAAGGTTACATCACTGATGACTTAGTCGTCAGGTGAAAATAATTAAAAGATAGAAGTCTATGCACTGATAACCACCTTTCTTGTTCTTTATCTTCTTCTTCTTTTCGTCTGTTGTTAGGAAAGCTGAAATCCCTCTGGCGACGATGTATTGGGATTAGAGATTATGGACACGTTGTCCTTACCCTCAGTCTTTCGATACTTGAGAGAGAGAGAGAGAGAGAGAGAGAGAGAGAGAGAGAGAGAGAGAGAGAGAGAGAGAGAGAGAGAGAGATTGGGTGTGGGATATTTATAACCAGAGAAAGAGTTTTTTGATAACCGCTATTGCTCTGATTTCACGATTTAGATATTATGGTCATGCCACCTCTTTATCTAATGATGCCTAGGAGTAGCAGAGTCAGTGATCTCACTGGCAATTTTTTTTTTATTTTAACGTTTTTCCTTTGGCCTTCTTGGTCACAATAACAGCCATGGATGCCATATAATATTCGATTTGGTTGACCGATTGGTTTATATGTACTGGTGTCACTGAAACTATAATATTCGAAAATACTTTTAAAGGTTAACAGATGTTTTTTACTCATTCTCAGTTTCTTGGGTGTGAATAAAATCAATTACATATGCAAACACATACTGCATACTGAACCTGTCTTTCTACGTATGAAGTAATTCTCGACGATAAAAAGCAAACGGATAGTCACATAACAATAGTTTTAATTTTCACTGAACTTGATAAACCTTTTAACAAAATCCATTGCTGTAATATTTGACATCGTTTTTTTTAGGTGCGGGCACAATAAAATTACCCCTGAAACTCTGATGTCATCAGAACAGAACTCCTCTGACTGGATAGCCTTGTTCTTAATCCACCTAACTTCGTCATTCTCGACTTAGGAAGAAAATATTATTATTAGTATTATTAAAAAATACTCATAGTAGCATGAGTCTTGAAATGGAAAAATAAATCCGCAGTTATTTATGGGTACATATCTTTAAAAATAAATCTCCACTGAGAGATTTCGGAATCTGCTCGATTCCCCATTTCAGTCTCTCGCCTGGAGGGGAATCGAACAGATTCCCGAAAGCTCTCTGTAGAGATTTGTCTTTAAATATATGTACCCATACATAACTGTCGATTTGCTTCGCCATTAGTATTATTATTCAGAAGATGAAACCTATTGATAGGGAACAAGCCCACAGGGGCCACTGACTTCGAATTCAAGCTTGTAAAGAAGATGATGTTCATTTGAAAGAATCAACAGAAAGTAATGGGAAATACGGAAAGAAGAGATCAGTAAATAGAAAAAAATATTAATAAATTTTATAAATAAATAATTAAAAATATGAATAAATTACTACAATACAAAGTGAATTGTTCTAAAGTAGTAATGCGTTGCATCTTCGCTTGAACTTTTGAGGTTCCATGCAGTTACACAACATCCTCAGGAAGACTGTTCGACAGTCCAACGGTGTGAGGAATAAAGGACCTCTGGAACTGAGGAGCCCATTACACGGAAGGAATACAGTCTCTACAAGCAGCAAATAAGTGCTCCTTAGAGTATAACTTCTTCCTATGACATAACTTTAACTGTCCAGATAACCTTTTTTACTCTTTCTTGATAAATTAGGATCGGAATGATGTAACAATCTCTGTTATCTTGTGTGGCAGAATTGGCGGTAATACGATGCTACTTCTTGATCGAAAGTTTTTTCTTTTCTTTCAGTGGATCAAGAAAATATCGAGTTACTGATTGGAAAAAACAGGCGTTTTTTATATAAGTTTAGATGTCTTTTTTTAAATGCTTCAAAACTAATTTATTAACATAATATATAATAGTATAGTGCTTAATATGCGAGTTTTAATGAATATAGTTAACAAACGTATGCCATGTAAGTTTGAGTGTTTTTTTTTACAGTGGATCGCAAAAACCTAGACTGATATGCGAAATAAAAAAAAAAAAAAGCATTTAAGTAGTGCACAGGTTGGGATGTTACGAATTAAGTACACGACGGAAGTAGTTAACGCGTAGAGTGATTGGTTATTACTTGCAATTTACGGAAGGGAGAACGGTCTAGAATTTAAGCTGATCGAAGATCTCAGCGCTGAAGTAAGCAAGTTAAATCTAAAATTTGGATTAAAAGCAATAAAACATGAGGCTGATTCAGGCAGCTTGGATAAAAAGCCAGTTTTAGAACTGACTCAGCAAAACTGAGATGACACGAAGACGTCTTTTTATTATTAATCTCTAAGGACAAGCGTCAACTACGGAATCTGTTGGATTTTGTATCTGATACCATGGAGAGCAGACAGCTGGATACACCAATCTCTAAGAGCACCTTAATACAATTCACTAAAATATGTTTTTTAAAGAATGTCAATTCTTTACGGATATCGAAAATTCTTCATTTCCAGTTTTAAGCAATTTGTAAGCGCCATTACTTTTTAAAGAGGAATATTTATCAAAATCATTTTACGAAATTTATTATGGTGTCGGTATGTTCACGACATAATGTGTATTTGGCCAGGGATCAAATACGTAAATACAGTCTTCGGTAATAAAATATAAAATTCATTATGGAAGGGATTGCCAAATGCACAGAGTTAGTAATGAGTTTAAATACAATGGGTTAATCAAATCTACCAATATTTCCGCCTCAGTACATTTTTATTCTGGTCAGAGCAATATAGAGCGTTACTTACGTATATGCAACCCTAAGTATACGAGTACTGATGGGGAACTAGACATCATTACGTAAACAGGCAAGAAATCACAGAATCGTCACATAATTAATACCAGAGTTGTGAGCTCACCTGCACGGAAAAACATTTGTTGGTGAAGGCATTGGCCTGTCATAAATCAATGTACGGCTCCTATGTATATTCATTTATACTCTCGCCTAACTATATATAAGTATATTTATAGTACTGCATATCATTCCTCTTGAAAATGTCTTAAAATACTAAAGATGACATCAGTCATTACGTTATATATATATATATATATATATATATATATATATATATATATATATATATATATATATATTATTATGATTAGCAAGAATTCGCTAGCAAGTTGCCTCCCCTCCCCCTCCTTTGTTGTTGTTGGTTGTTGTTGTGTTTCATTTACTGCCAGCCGGCCGATCGATAGACCATCTGTCTATCGACTTAAAACCAAGGGTTTAAAAGATTAAAACGCTCCCATTTTTGATAAAGATCTTTCCTTCGAGGCAAAAGTAATCTGGCTTGGGCGTTTCTCCTACAGGCCAAAAACCTCCCCTGCGGGCAGCAGGTGCAATGAGTCAAAGCATCTGTGTTGGGCGCACCCCCCCTGCCCCAAAGGAGGGGGATAAAAGCAAAAGCCCACGAGGTCTCCACACACACGCGGGCTGGAAGATATGGAGTGAACTTGTGAAGACGTCCTCAACACCTGGCCCCACCGATGCCCTTGCATCCTAACCACGTGGCCCTTCCCAAAGTATACTTCTCCTCGTGCCCTTCAACCGTATTCCTCGAGCCCACACGCCATTGCTTGGAGTTTCGAGGAGTCCCCATCGCCTTGCCCCTTTACGGAAGCCCTTGCATCTCACCACGTGGAAGAAACTCGTCCTCGGAAATCGCAAGTCATCCACGGACCGCCTTCTACACGCCCTCGGAAAATCTGCTAAGGTAAAGTGCCCTGGAAGAGCCCCATTTCAGTCACGCTTTTGTCTCGTAATATTTTCTTAAAGAGAAAGCCAGAAATCTCCCTTGTCTAATGTCCGTGCGCCTCTTGCATCGGCAGTATTAATTCTTTATTACTCCTTTGGCACCCTCAGTGCAGCTTCGAATTCATTATTCTTTTGTCTATTTTCATTACTGGCGTATAATGTGCATATCTCTCATTTCAGAGGGATCCCATCGTGGAAGCTTCTCGGACTGTGTCTGGAATTCCCCAGTTTCATTCAATCTACTTGAGTTCCTCTTTCCCGTACTAAGGTCATTTATGTAAATACACTACTTTAAATGTGCCCACGTGTTTTACATAATATTTCCCTCAGTAACCAGAGCCCTATGCTCATATGAAATTCTCCTTTGTTTTCCTCTTTTTTTTACGTTTTCCCGTACCCACGAAGTCAGAATCACAAGGCTAAATTAACTTAACTGTTGCTACCTGTCTCACAGAGCATATTTCAAACTAAAACCACGGAAAAACGTAAAATATATATATATATATATATATATATATATATATATATATATATATATATATATATATATATATATATATATATATTTATATATATATATATATATATATATATATATATAATGTGTGTATTATATATATACACACACACACACACACATATATATATATATATATATATATATATATATATATATATATATATATATATATATATATATATATATATATATATATATATATATATATATATATATATTATACATACATATATATTATATATGTGTGTGTAGTGGACATGAGCAGTTGATCATGATCTTGGCCTGCATCACTGGTTCCAAAGATCAAGTTCCTGCAAAACTTCATTAACAAACATTGCCTTACCACTAAGAACTCTAAAATACGACGTCAGATAGTGGTAAAGACAATAAAGATTATGCAAGCGACCATGCAATGAGCTTTTGAAAAAAAAAAGTGATTACGTGGCTGAAAATGAATAAGAATGTGTCGTTGTACTATTGCATTATGAATAAGCACTCAGCCAGAGAGAAACGATTGGAAAACCTATTCATATTATCTAATTAAATTAATCCTTTCTAAAAAAAATTAATGGAAAGAAAGTAGTTTATTGTAATCTTTATTTTTATTAGATCTCGTGACGTCTTGTTCTGAAACTGGATAAAACCTGAACATGCTTCATGTTTATAAATATCTAAAAAAAAAAAAAAATCCTGATAATATTTTATCTGCGCAAAAATAATTACCAAAATTCATGAACTGACTGCGGTGATAATCGGCATATACGTAATATTAATAATGTGGCAGTTAACAGCGCATTACGTTAATTATTAAATAACACCCTTGTATGGAGATAAGATTAAACATTTAAGGAGCTGACGAAGACCGCGACCTTGAATGACCTAGGTGTACTCACCGTAACACAGGTATATACGCACTAACGACAGCCCGTTGGACAGGACGCGATCATTTCGACAATGACAGGAGGTGGCAGCTCTTCGCTCGCCCTTGAAATGCCCGGATGTCCTTCATCATCACACTTTTGTTTCTTTCTCCGATTATTTTGCTCGTGTTTCATTCAGTACGTCCTTGTTTGTCTTTATTTCATTCCCTTTCGTTACTTGAGTTTTTTCCTTATTTCTCTCTGAGGGTTATTTTTATTGTTTTTCTTGAAACCATTTCACTTTCAGCGATTTTATTTTTTTTTT
>NC_089744.1:26265000-26325000 GCF_040412425.1 Macrobrachium rosenbergii | reverse complement strand
CAACTTGAACTCCGAAGGGGATGTCAGCCATGTTTTGTCATTCATTCGTTCAAAATTCCCGCTTCACCTCAAACAACATTCTATCTTGCTTTCCTGGATGCATTTTTGATTGGGAAATTCACAAATAATTTATTAATATTATCTAACTAGTGTTTTAGATACAGACTTAGTTATACACACACACACTATATATATATATATATATATATATATATATATATATATATATATATATATATATATATATATATATATATAAAAACTTAGTCTGTACCTAAAGCACTAATCAGCTGATACTAATAAATTATTTGTAAGTTTCCCAATCAAAAATGCATAATATATATATGTACACAAAAATTATATATAAATAAACGTATATATTTATATATATAATAGATATTTACATGTGTGTGCAAATTTAGTCACATATATGTATATCTATAGTCAGAAAAATGAAAGGAAAGATCCATTACGAAAATTATTTGAGATAACTAATAAAAATAAGAATCAATATACTTAAGATATGTCACAAAATCTTTGTCATGCAGGAAGGCTGTATATATATACACACACACACACACACACACACATATATATATATATATATATATATATATATATATATATATATATATATATATATATATATATATATATACTTCATCCCACAGGCAAGCCCTGTTCCTGCTAAAACGCTGACTGCCATAAGACAAGAGTTCCTTTCCTAGGATCGAATGTCGTTTGGCAAATTTAGATCCTGAAGTTTGAAGGTAACAGCAGAGAGGTCTTGAAGATGGATTTTTCATTCCAATTCTTCCAGTATCTCTTCACAAACGAAATTATTGGTAGATTTCCGTGGACGTCCTCCCAAGTCCATTTCAGGAACGAAAGCAATAATCCACCGAATGAGCGGCATTCTTTATAAAAATCTTCAGACGTGTCCGCTTTTACCTGTAGTGACAAACGTGGCACTAATTTCATTCCTCATAAACCTTACCAAATAACTTGACTCTCCTGATTTTCATTAATACGAAAGGAAAAGGGGCCAACATGCAAATTAGGTAAGAGATTGGCAATATGAATGTTCTTTTCTTCTTCTCAGCTTAAATTCTGGTCGGAGTCTTTTCCATACTTATCTTCAGTCGCGTCAGGTTTGGCCTGTTCTGGTAAAGAATGCATCACTGTATGTTAAATGCCCGGTTGCGGGGTAGCGCTGGCAGTACACCTCACTCGGTGCACTGTAGGCATTACTCAAGGCTCGTTGCAGCGACCCTTCGGCCCCTAGCTGCAACCCCTTTCATTCCTTTTGATGTACCTCCGTTCATATTCTCTTTCTTCCATTCTACTTTCCACCCTCCCCTATGCCATAGAGGAACTGCGAGTTTTTCCACCTGTCACACCTTTCAAACCTTTTCACTCTGTTTCCCTTTCAACCCTGGATGACCTCATAGGCCCCAGCGCTAGGTCTTTGGCCTAAATTTTATATTCCATTTTATTCCACAAGGTCAAAGGACGGTTGAGGTCAACCAGGCGCCGACAATGGGCACAACTCATTACGAGAATTTCCGGATTTCTCCAGCGATTGAAACGCAAGCTTGCGCACTTCCCCTGTCAAGTTTATTCTCTCTTTTTTTTTTAAGATTTGGTTTGTCTTCCATCGTTGGGGGGCTTACTCCTTACTCTCGTTTTATTACTTTTAGCTTAACTTGAGCATATTCTTATATCTGATGTTATTCGACCATATTAGACACCGATTTTCGATTGTAATAACAGTTGTGGTAAAGAAATTCAGGATGATGTCAGTATATATATATATATATATATATATATATATATATATATATATATATATATATACATATATATATATATTATATAAATATATATACATATATTATGTATAAATATATATATATATATATATATATATATATATATATATATATTATATATATATATATACATATATATACAGTATATATAACAAATCATTTATTAAGGTTTCGACCAGCCATACAATAATTAATAATACAAAAACTGGTAATGACTACGATGCAAATTAGCTGCTAGCACAGCAGTAAATCTATCCGTGACCTAGCGCCTAACCTAACTAACCTTATGCTCGACATGAAATTTAAAAGAATGTCACAACCGAGAGCCTCTCAAATTTATGACTGCGCTCAAATAGGAAATACTTGTTTGCATGAAATATCGTAAATGAACTAATATTCCTGTCAAAGTTATTAAACACAGCGCCACTATGTTAGTACCACTTAATACTCATGTTACGAGGATGAAGGAATAGCACTTACTTCAACGGCGCCACTGCACCGTCGTGAACCTCGAATACCAGTAATCCAGTACCATAAGACAGCCGTAATCTCTTCACAGCCCCGGCTTTGTAATCCAAACACACTAAATATTCCAGATCACATGGCAAAAGGCCCAGAGGGGCAGAGACGATATCACTAGGCTAGTATTTGCATACTATATCACAATCTACTTCTCATACCTACTAAATACAACTCAGAGTGAATGTAAAGGAGACGGGCTCACGAAGATGGCGTTTATTGATAATTTTTTTTTTTTATTAAAAGCAATTGAAAAGGGTGTATATAATGCAGTATAGGCGAGATAACCTGAGAAATCTACTGAGATAATGAGAAATTTACCGTCTTTTTGCTTGTTTTTACGTTCATCACCGCGGAGCTGGTACTCAACATGTCGGAAGCTCTGCGGGGCGCCGTGCTTAGTACCAGCCCTTAGGGAATGAAAGTAATAATATAAAAACAAGTCGGTAAATTTCTCATCATCCGGGTAAAATTTTCAAATTATCTCACCTGTACTACATCATATACACCCTTTTCTTTATTCTTCAGTCAAAAAATTACATTAATAGGTGATACCTTCGTGCGGCCTTCTCCACATTTACCCAGTCCCGAAATCGAACAACATATACATACCACAGTAAGAATGCATACGCATAAATATCCCAACAGCATCTCGTCAGAGTACTATTAAAATGTACTAGCCTATGTCGTACCTCCTCTAGGCGAATCATAACATCAACAACTCTAGTTTCAGCGGGTGACAAAAATCGCTCATGATGCGCATCTGTGCTCGAGTCCTAGGAAATGCTTTGCCTAGCGGCAGTCGTATTTTGGGCTACGTTTATCACTTAATAAATAGCAGTTACATATAAATACATAGCAATAATTATCGCGCTAATTATACAGTACATATATAGATAGATAGATAGATAGATAGATAGATAGATAGATAGATAGATAGACAGATTTACACTGACATCATTGCGGATTTCTTCAACATTTTAGCGACTCGTGATTTTGAGATTTTTTTTTAAATGAAAGCAATGAAGTTAATAATAATTGGTATCACTGTAGTTGTAGGAATTTATGCGTATGAGTAAAACAAAACTGCTGACAAGGTAAAAGAGATAGGACATGCCGTACTGAAGTTATTTAGATAAAGTGGTTGAAGTTATTTGCACAAGTTTTACTGTTTTTCCTGTTTAATAAGAAATTTACTGGTAAAAAAAAAAAAGTATGATTTCCAGAACTACTTGTATAACTCTTTTTCGTAACTATCTGAGCCAGGCTATTCAGTTTACTCTTCACAATTTCAAAAACCCTTTTATTGATTATCTCTTGTCTGGGATTTCCTTTTATGGCAAAGACGGGCAAGAAATTCATAATGTTGATTCATAATATTGAAGTATATTTTAGAAAATAAGAAGAAAATGGATAAGTTTGCACGACTCTGTCAAACTGACAACTGAGTCAAGTTCCATATCTCATTCACTTTCATTCGCAGACGTCCAGGATCTTATCCGAGATTGGGATACTTGATATCAATGAGATATCCGCTGATCTCCTCAAGAATGTATTCGAGAATCTTAGTCTCTTATGCAGCGCGATAATCGAAAGTCTGGGTGATCTCCGAATGTCATTTGGAAGTCAACGGCTGGTTGCCATAAGAATATCCCCTCGGAGCTGGCGATAGAGGGTAGTTTTATGGTTACACAAATACCCCTGGATTCAGGGTGCTCGTGTCGTTGCTGACTGACCTGTATCGTCTGCTCACGCACCATGAATGACCCGCTGTTGACCTTCGCTGCTGTAGTTCTCCCAGGAACGAAAGCTCTTCCTTAGGATGTACAGTACGTCCATCATAATTTTTTCGAACCACCAAGAGAGGGAGCCGTTCCATAGGAGAATCCCATTTATTACTACTATAACACAGGACACCGACGAACGTGAAACGTAAAGGCGATGGAACTCGTCTTTGCAAACTGACTGATCATGAAAATACTACTGATTTGTCTAGTTTTGTAGGTGTCTCTGCAGAAGAAGGATCCTGGTGAGCTTTGCGAGAACTTTTTTCATGAATGTCTGAATAGTTAATAAACAATCCTGCAGTTCTAATGTCAAACATTACTCTCCTCTCCACAATCCTTGACAGCTTTACTTTTGATTATTTTTGTAATTGCAATGATGAGAGAATTAATAATGAAAATGAGGGTCATAGCATGAAAATATAAAACAACAATAGTTATAACAATATCTAATCCAGCGTAATATATGATAATTGTGAACAGGGAATATTTATCATTTCTACTTGTTACAAATCCTATTAATCGCGGTTCCATTCCTGCCAATGGTAATAGCATCGGTAATATAATGATAATAATAACGGAGCAATATACTGTACCTTCGCTATTTTTATAAAGTAAAATCGTACACTGAT
The DNA here is from genome assembly GCF_040412425.1 of Macrobrachium rosenbergii. NCBI lineage: Eukaryota > Metazoa > Arthropoda > Malacostraca > Decapoda > Palaemonidae > Macrobrachium > Macrobrachium rosenbergii. The sequence goes on along the minus strand of NC_089744.1, from coordinate 26,320,233 downwards.
ATTTAACTTATCATTTAAAAAAAAAAACAAATGTTCTGAATATGTTTCGTGACATGTCATTTTACTGATGTCATTAAATTATGTCTGGTCACTCATTGGGCATAATTAAGTCTATATTTAGAATGCAGGTAATAAGTTCCTTGGTGATTTCATAATTATCTGAGTCAGGTTATTCAATTCACTCTTTACAATTTCAAACACGTTTTTTATTGATTGCCTTACGCTCGTGCGTGTGTGTGTGTGTGCTCGTGTTTGGCAAAGGAAGAAAATTCTCACAATAGTGATTCATAATAATGTGTATTATCTATTTATTTATTTATTTGTTTACTCATATCTTGATCTGTTTATGTATTTATATATTTATTTACATATTTGCTTTTGTTAGAAATAAATTGGTTTTGTACTAAATATCCTGAGAGAGAATAATTCAGTTTACACTGAGACTATTATTATGATGGCACAAAGACAGTTGCAATAAACTATTATTCGTTAGAAAGAAAGATTGATCTTTTATGCTGTATGAGATTTTTGCTTATACAGATTTATTCAAAAGATCTTTTTTTTCTTTATGGATCTTTGCTTATATTTTTCTCATCATTTATCAATTTACTCTTCACATATTTTCACGACCGCTAATGTATTGGTGCATTATATATATATATATATATATATATATATATATATATATATATATATATATATATATATATACATTCACATATATATATACATATATACATATATATACTGTGTGTATATATATATATATATATATATATATATATATATATATATATACTATTATCACTTTTGTACGTGATTCATTTATCACACATTACCACAGGTGAAAAATAAGAAACAGGGTGTACCTACACCCTGTTTCTTATTTTTCACCTGTGGTAATGTGTGATATATATATATATATATATATATATATATATATATATATATATATATATATATACATATATATATATATATATATATATATATATATATATATATATATATTTATATATATATATATATATATATATATATATATTTACTTTTCCATCCGCATTTAGAGACAAAATTATTGTAACTTCTAAACCAGTAGTCACTTGAAAATGCCGCAGAGTGGAGGAACAGCTGTCGTGACAGAAAACAATAAATGGAAGAAAGAAATTTGTGTGTTCTTCACCGAAGATTGACGCCTGAGAATCGGAAAAAACTCCGACGATACGAAGATTCCGGCAAAAAACTCATTAATGCCACAAAAGCAATTGCTTTCAATGAAAATATATATATTTCTGCTATTCCCATTCAGGTGACTGTCACTGTGTCTAAATTATTGTGCGTGCGTGTGAATTCTCAGAGTCCAGCAGTCGGGAAATTTGTCAACCAGCAAAAGGTCTTTCTGGAGTCACCCGGTATAAGGGGAAAACGACACCATATAGGAGAGAAGACAGTTACCTCGGTGACAGCAGGCTACTCTGCACGAAACATCGCTGCCGTAGGAGGTGACAATGTATTGGGATGCAATTATAGGCCTAATGTTAAGGCAGGGAGAGCTTCCTGCTAAGGATTGCGGGATTCTGGGCCGCTTAGTGGGAGGAGAGGACCGCCTGAAAGGCAGATGATTAACCATTATTTTTTCACTCCTGTGTGATGCTAATAAAATTAATAGCAGTCGCTTTGCTCTGAGTGGTGCAAAAGTCTCTCTCTCTCTCTCTCTCTCTCTCTCTCTCTCATTATCTCATTATGTACATGTATATGTATATATATATATATATATATATATATATATATATATATATATATATATATATATATATATATATATATATATAGTATATGCACACATATATACACAAACATATATATATATATATATATATATATATATATATATATATATATATATATATATATATATATGAGTATGTGTGTGTATGTATGTATGTATGTAAATTTCTTTTATTTATGTAACGTGATGGAGGTCTACGACCTCAAGTGCCGGCGCGTTCAATTTTCTTCGGTCACAAAGTGAAACAGCGAGCAGAATTTTAGTGGCTGGGTTTTTGTTCACGGTTAAGTAAGCGCAAAATGCATACAATACTCTTACACTTTCCATTTACAAAGTCAATGCGTACTCATACGAACTTGCAAACAGGCATCTTCATTCATAAGGAAAAACGAGAGGAGAGTAAAGCTGAAGATAACAAAGGAAGTTCGATTACTTTTTTGCATCGCGGGGCGAGACCGGTTTTACCCACCAAGTTCACAATTTGTCGTCAGTTTAAGGAAAATTCTTACTACTCTGTTTCTTCTGTTATAATTACATTAATTGCCGAGTGAATTCCACCTTGCATTGAGCCCCAGTAAGATTATTTATTGACTTTGAAGAGAGAGCAAGTCAGGGATTCTCTCCTTTGTGAAAGTGTACCATTTGTTACGTAATCAACGCACCCGGCAACATGCTTCGTCTCTCTGAGTAACTTAGGAATGGCTGGTTGAACTTGACGAGCATTGAAGGCCATCCAACACCCCGCAACCCCCCCTCCACAATCAAGGTCAGGCCACTCTCAGCCCATGTGGGCATATCGGACACTCATTCCTGATAAACAAAACAAAAAAAAAGAAAGCAACACATCAAGCGCGAGACGCATTGAGTCAACGCTTGTCGAGATTATTTATAGCACAACGCGTTTTATTTTCATTGTTGTGGACTGAAATCAGGCTGTTAACACGTGTAATCTCTCTCTCTCTCTCTCTCTCTCTCTCTCTCTCTCTCTCTAAGTTCTTTCAGGGATGTTCACACTTATCAAGAAGACTCTCTCTCTCTCTCTCTCTCTCTCTCTCTCTCTCTCTCTCTCTCTCTCTCTCTCATTTTGCTGTTTCGGGGATGTTCATTCTTAACAATAGGTGTGTGTGTGTCTCTCTCTCTTTCTCTATAGGTTCCTTCAGTGATGTTCACACTTATCTGTGGTCAGTGTTCTGTCAAAATGAATACCAATCAATAAAATAATACCGGAGGGCCTCGATGAGGTAACTTAACACCTCCCCCCCCCCCCGCTGAGGTAGGGCCATTCAACAGATTAACTCATTATCATGATCATGCATTCCGTCATACTCTTTACTCAGTACACAAGGTGAAATAGTCATTCGATGAGTAAATGATGAACACAATAATTGTACAGCGAGTGCTGTGCACGAAGGCTTAATGAAACGAAAGTGTTTATAAACTTTATCCAGTGTTCTTGTCATTACGATCTGTCATTTTCTTCTCTAATATTTCTCTTTACATTCCATTCTGCGGGAGTTTTCAGGGCAGGCATAACTGCGCGTTATGAATAATAATAATAATAATAATAATAATAAGTTAAGTATACCTTAGTTTAACCAGACCACTGAGCTGATTAACAGCTCTCCTAAGGCTGGCCCGAAGGATTAGACTTATTTTACGTGGCTATGAACCAATTGGTTACCTAGTAAAGGAACCTACAGCTTATTGTGGAATCCGAACCACATTATACCGAGAAATGAATTTCTATCACCAGAAATAAATTCCTCTATTGGCCGGTCAGAGAATCGAACGCGGGCTCAGCAGAGTGCTAGCCGAGAACGGTACCGACCCGCCCAACGAGGAACTAATAATATTAATATTCATAATAATAATAGTTCATAAAACTCTCGTAATCGCATGAGTCACTAAAATGGTGAAGAAATCCACAATGGTGTAAGTGTAAATATATATAAAAAATATATACAAAGAGAGAGCATTCGAGAACCTGCTTGAGAAGGAGAGTCGAGCCAGTTCTCGAAATCTCTCGTTTTGTATAAATTAGTGTATATTTACACTTACACCATTGTGGATTTATTCACCAATAATAATAATAATAATAATGATAATAATAATAATAATAATAATAATAATAATAATAAAGGAGACAAAAAGATCCTTCTTATGTAGCTTTTTAAGTGTATTTGTAAAACGATAAAAAGTCTGTAGCTTTCATGGCCACTCTTCTTCGTCGGAAGAAATGGAAATGAAAATGAATATAGGGCTGCTCTTTTTATTTATACTTCCCATCTACCAAATGATTTTTTCCCCAACCGCCGTGGTATGGGAGCTAAGCGGTGACCTTTTAAAAACTGTTACGTATATTTGCGCGTATATATGTGCGTGTGTGTATATATATATATATACAGTATATATATATATATATATATATATATATATATATATATATATATATATATATATATATATATATATATATATATATATATATTCAGAGAGGCGATTGTCTAAATGTCTCACTTTTCTTAATAATGTGTCCGCGGGTTTTGTTTTTCATCTTTCCCAGAGGTCTTAATCCTACATAATTAATTCTGATGGTGCTGTTGAACAAAATTCCAATTATCATCTCTTTTTTGTCAATGTAGTTTTATGATGAAATCCATATTAGAGAATATCATGAAAGACACTTTTCCCATTTTCAGATGTCTTCAAAGGGTAAATACCAAAAGGCTTTGAATCAAATGTTTACCTTAAGGCAACACATATGAACTCATATTTTCATCACTTTCTTATTCATAACAAGGCAGTTAAGAACGGAATAATAGTTAATTAATGTCTGAGAGTCTTTACGATTTGTGGTCCTAAATATTTTGACTTTCGAAATTATTCACTCAAGAAATTGCTTCGGCAAGTTAGCTTATCTACTTTGGTTGAAGACGGTGTAATAAAGAAAATGGACAGCTTTTTCTGCACACTCAAATAAACAAGTACATGAAATAAAGAAAAGAAAACTTCCCTCGTATCGCCTTTTCGTAAAAGAATTGCAGAAACAACAACAACAACATAAAACTAAAGGAACTATGAATTCGTTTTCCATTTGAAACAACACAACCAGTGGTAAAGTATGCAAATATAATACAGATGATAACGCTGGAAACAGATAAGCGGGATAAATGTATTTGGATAAGCGTCTGTTTAAAAGTAAAAAGCCATGGGAGCACCTGACAGAAATAATGCTTAGCAGATCATTCTTAGGAAGCAATTCACGGAAGGAATTATCAAAAGGACTGATGCACGAACATCAGGAACTATAAAAGGGGCTTTAATTAGGTCAATACTCAAGATGGCCAGGGAGGAACCATTTAGTTGGTTACTCAGGATCAATGTACATTGTGTCTTTTTGGACACCGGCCTTTTTTGGTGTAGTAAGAGAGGTTATTGTGGAAATACAGTATACCGTTACTGCGGTTGATCGATTTTACCGAGTGATCATAATATCCTTGACCGGTGGAAATACCTGTACGGTGGTAACATATCTGTAAACAAAAATGGAAGCCAGGTTTCCTCATGACAAAACAAAAGAAATGAAGAACGAGGAGATTGATATGTCCCCATGACAACGCACATCAAGAATAAATATTCCTCTTTTAGAACAGACAGCGCTGAAGACAACCCGCTACGGAATGACGTCAGAATCTCGACGGATCGCGCGATGATGGGATACAAGTACATTGCGTCGTTGACGTCTTGATATCTGACGTACCGTACACCCTTGGCTTCAGAAACTTATTGAAATTCTTTGTAGAATTTTTGTCAGATTTAATTCATTTCGAGTCAAATCCCAAACCTACCTTACATCTGATACTCGATGCTTCGTATCTTTTGTTTTTGATGGGCCAAAATTGTATCTTCTTCACCTGCGTGATTTATTCTTCTGAACTTTTTGAATGATCAACAAATTTCAAAGTCATTGTGAGATTACAAATTAGGGTCGATGGTGTATCAAGTTATACTGATTAAAAAGCACGTCTTTTTGTGCTTTTATTTCTGGTGATAGAAATTCATTTCTCGCTATAATGTGGTTCGGATTCCACAATAAGCTGTAGGTCCTGTTGCTAGGTAACCAATTGGTTCTTAGCCACTTAAAATAAGTCTAATCCTTCGGGCCAGCCCTAGGAGAGCTGTTAATCAGCTCAGTGGTCTGGTTAAACTAAGATATACTTAACTTGTGCTTTTATATCTGAACTTATTTTATTCACAAATATATTTAGTTAGAATATAATTTATGAAGGAGCTTACTTTCTTGGAAATCCATTCAACTGACCTTGGAATTTTCAGCAGCAGGCACACATAGCCAATTATTATGAGAGAGGGTCGACTTTACACAAACCCAGTACTCTTACCAAGCCCAAGATTAATAGAGCCCAAGCAAAGTGAAAAAAAGCGAAAAATGGGCTGAGAGGCTTGGCTTGAGGCCCCTTGCCCGAAGCATAAAAGCTCACATAAAGAAAAAAATGGAGTTATTTATTCTATGCCTGAAGCATAAAGGCTCACATAAAGGAAAAAATGGACTTATTCATTCTATACCCAAATGATAAAAGCTCACATAAAGAAAAAAGCTGACTTATTCATTCAATGCCCAAAGCATAAAACCTCATAAAGAAAAAACTGACTTATACATTCTATGCCCAAAGCATAAAACCTCATAAAGAAAAAAACTGACTTATTCATTCTATGCCCAAAGCTTAAAAGCTCACGTAAAGAAAAAACTTACTTATTCATTCTATGCCCAAAGCTTAAAAGCTCATATAAAGAAAAAACTGACTTATTCATTCTATGCCCAAAGCATAAAAGCTCACATAAAGAAAAAAAATGAACTTATTCATTCTATGCCCAAAGCATAAAACTCACATAAAGAAAAAACTGACTTATTCCTTATGCCCAAAGCATAAAAGTTCACATCAAGAAAAAATGGACTTCATTCTATGCCCAAAGCATAAAAGTTCACATAAAGAAAAAAAAATGGACTTATTCATCCTATGCCCAAAGCATAAAAGCTCACATAAAGAAAAAATGGACTTATTCATTCTATGGCCAAATCATAAAAGCTCACATAAAGAAAAAATTGGACTTATTCATCTTATGTCCAAAGCATAAAAGCTCACATAAAGAAAAAATTGGACTTATTCATTCTATGCCCAAAGCATAAAAGTTCACATAAAGAAAAAATGGACTTATTCATCCTATGCCCAAAGCATAAAAACTCACATAAAGAAAAAATGGACTTATTCATTTTATGGCCAAATCATAAAAGCTCACATAAAGAAAAAATTGGACTTATTCATCTTATGTCCAAAGCATAAAAGCTCCCATAAAGAAAAAAATGGACTTATTCATTCTATGCCTAGAGCATAAAAATTCACATAAAGAAAAAAATGGACTTATTCATCCTATGCCCAAAGCATAAAAACTCACATCAAGAAGAAATGGACTTATTCATCCTATGCCCACAGCATTAAAGCTCACGTAAAGAAAAAAAGACTTATTCATCCGTAATCTTAGTATGATTCTACAAACCAATTAAACACTAAGGAATAACCCTGACTATCGTTCCAGAAGGGCCAAGGTTACGGAAGTGTCCGTGACTCATTCGAAAACCTGAGCCTTTCAGTTACCCACGAATATTCAATGCCATTGTCACGTGGGCTTGCATATCTTCAGACTCATTCCTTGCTCTAAAGCACACGTCTAAAGCACATTGTTATGGAATCGTCGTTTTTAAAATCAGTGACCTATTATTTATCATTTAAACTGTAAGTTACATTTCAGTAAGTACGCTTTCCTCACAGCATAATGTCGATAATACGGAAGAATTTATAATTTCAAATTATTCCTTTTTCTCGCTCGAGATTTTTTTTATTCTTTGGATGAGATTGCCATGTCCACTCCTCGACATTGACTTGGATCCACCAGATTTGAGTAACCTTCAGAGACACAATTCACTGCTTAGGACAACTGAGGCGCAGTTAATTTTCCATAAAAAAATTAAATCTTTTTTGTCCTTTAGGAGAGGGATATACCTATACATACACACACACATACACACACACACACACACACACATATATATATATATATAATATATATATATACATATATATATATATATATATATATATATATATATATATATATATATATATATATATATATATATATATATAGTTTTAAAACTTTCCATTATGAGAAAGGAACATAATACTTGTCCTATTGTCTTATATACATATATATATATATATATATATATATATATATATATATATATATATATATATATATATATATATATATATATATATATTTTTATGTATATATATATATATATATATATATATATATATATATATATATATATATATATATATATATATATATATATATATATATATATATATATATATATATATATATATATATATATATATATATATATATATATATATATATATATATATATATATATATATATATATATATATATATATATATATATATATATATATATATATATATATATATATATATATATATATATATATATATATATATATATATATATATATATATTATTATATATATATATATATATATATATATATATATATACCCCTTTTAACCGCCTTGTTTGACACATAAAAAAATAAATTACAACCATTACACGGTATCTTATAAACCACATTACAGTAAAAGAGTGATGAAAATTTAATCGCATACATAATGTCTCCACATGTAAACCTTGCCAAGACATTCAACATAACTGGTATATTGTAAAAACCAGTGGAGAAAATGGGAAGAGAATGGGTGTTTCTCCACGGGTTCCTATATTATTCCAAACATCATTGAAGGGCAAGAAAAAGAAAATAAAATGAAAAAAAGAAATTCACTGTTTAATTAAAGTTTAATGGACCCTGGAAAAGATTTTCAGGGAAACTGCAAAACTCCTGCAACATTTATTATATTAGAAGGGTTCTAAGCTTAAGGGTACTGTGAAACCTGAAATTGAAATACAGTTTTACGAAGCATACTTATCTACTTCTTGATTTTCATTATATATATACCGGTATATACGAGTGTATATATATATATACATATATATATATATATATATATATATATATATATATATGTATGTATGCATGTATGTGTGTAAATGCATAAATATATGTATAGATATATATTCATTTATTTACTTTTATAAAGTTTTGCACTAATCTCTCTGCATGTTTTAATTCCTGTTGTCTGTTTCCACAAATAAATCTTCTGTTCTTTCAAAGTTCTTACACGGGCTTATGGTCTTTTGTCTTTTTTCATAACAAGAACAACAGCAGTAATAATAATAATAATAATAATAATAATAATAATAATAATAATAATAATAATAATAATAATAATAATAATAATAATAATAAGCCTTAAACTAACATTATTTTGAAATATTCTCCAGGTGTCTTCAGATATACAGGCTAATTAAATTAAGGGATAAGCTTCCAGGCTTACATAAGGCTAGCTTGTTACAGCAACGCTATTCAAATCATCAACCATTTGTATCTTTGTACTTTAAGAACGATCCTTGAAGGAACAGAACGGAAACTGCGGCATTCCACTCCGTGCAACGATGTTGATGAACAGATCAAGGAGAGAGAGAGAGAGGGATAGAGAGAGAGAGAGCTGAGTGGTACGCATCAACTTTCAAAGGAATGTCAAGGTGGTACAGGTTCAGCAGGAGTAAAGAAATGACAAGAGCAGAAGGCATGAGAGTAGGAAGCACGACGAGAACAGAAAGAACAAGGGCAGAAAGAACAAGAACAAAAAAGAAGAGAAAAACAGACAGAACAAGAACAAGTAAAAAATGCGCCGAAATTTCTTCAGCGCAGTCGAGTTTTCTGTCCGGTGGTGGTCTCAGCCACGGCCCAGACATTTTTAGCCGCGGCCCACGAAACTCAGCCATGGTCCGGTGGTGGCCTATGTTGGTACTAAAGGGTTCCCAGAAGTACGATTATGGCTAATTTTAACATTAAATAAATTAAAAAAACTATTGAGGGTAGAGGGCTGCAATTTGGTATGTTTGATGATCGGAGGGCGGATGATCAACATACCAATCTGCAGCCCTCTAGCCTTAGTAGTTTTTAAGATCTGAGGGCGGACGGACAGACAAAGCCGGCACAATAGTTTTCTTTTACAGAAAACTAGAAAGTACAGAATAGACTAGGACAACAACAACAACAATAACAGAAAGAACAAGAAAAAACAATAAGATCAGAAAGAACGAACAAAAAGAAGAGAAAGAACGGAAAGAACGAGAACAAAGACAGGCCTTTCTATTGTTGCATATGCTCCTCATTCAAAGGCTAAATATATTCTCTTCCTTTGTATTTAGACCTTACATATCAAACAACTGTCTTTGATTGAAAATCCCATCTTATAATAATCGTAAACACACAGACGCACACACACTTACTGTATATATATATAGATATATATAATATATATATATATATATATATATATATATATATATATATATATATATATATATATATATATATATATATATATATATATATATATATATATATATATATATATATATATATAGAGAGAGAGAGAGAGAGAGAGAGAGAGAGAGAGAGAGAGAGAGAGAAAAGTTGTGCCTTTGTGTATTTTATCACTTCGTTTAGAAACGCTTTTGCAAATAAACCAAGCTGTATTTTTTGCTTAGTGACCTTTAATTACGATCATGATAAACAAGGAAAAACGTATACAAACATTACTTGCGCTCTTCAGTGACTTAAGAGAATGTTGACTTAGGTCTAATTTGTTTGCATACAAATTGCAGAACATTATTTCTTGGCGTAAACAATGCAAGTGTACAATCCTTCTAGTAAATTTCACGCATTAGACATTTCAAAATCTGAAGATTTTTTCGGCTGGTCAAGATGTCATGCCCGTTATTCATGTACTTCCCACGTGAGCACTAATCTATAGCACGTCCATGACTAAGGGAGCTATTTTCTCTCATATTTTTCTTTCCCAAAACGAACGTTATATCATAATGACCGAGCTCTCCCTCGTAAACATTGCAGAAGGGCTTGCCCTTCGCGATCACGCCATGCAAACCTGCGCGTGATTGGAAGCTGCGACGCCCGGTTCCGATTGGCGGGTGACCTGGCGTGCGGTGACGTATGAAGAGAGCAGCTCTCTGATTGGCGGATGACGTATGGCTCGACATCGGCTGAGTTGCCGACTGGAAACGGGTGTTTAAAAGGAAATAAAAAGGCGAAGGCAGACCTAGGGATCAGTGTACAGCTGGACACCAAGGGGTTCTGTGAGTCTTGTGTGTGTCTGAGAAGACAAGAAAAGTCACAAACTTGACGAGAATACCTACGTCGTCCTCTGTCACTGCTCCGTAAAATAGTAAGTTGAATTTTGTTATAAAAAAATGAAGTGAGAGAAGTGTTTGTCATTTCGTGGATTTATGTGTAGTTTATAAGTATATGCAAATTGTTTTCACAAGCACTGATGCAAATACGCGGAGTTTACCTAAATATATTTGTGCAAGTATGCGTGTGTTTGTAAAACAACCGAAAAAAACATTGTGCGGGAGAGAGTAAGAGGTTTATTTTTCTCTCATGACCGGTGTGTAGTGTTTCCTTGGATGTTAAGAATTATGAATTCATCAGTAAAGTGAGACAGAGAGACAGCTTTCAAAGTGTAAACAGTTGAATCTAATATTAAGGATCTAATCTAATTCTGATTCGTGTGCTGAAGTTTTCTAGCGAAGATGTTAAGTAAAACAGGATATATAATTAATGATTGTTTAAGAAATTGTAATCTTCCTGTATATAAGTGTGTCTAATGCTTCCAAGTGTGACGTCAATATATATATATATATATATATATATATATATATATATATATATATATATAATATAATATAATATAATATAATATAATATAATATTGTATTAATAGCCACGATATATACTTACTAAAATGCTTTCTTTTCCCTTCCAGGTCCTAACATCTCAGTGAATAGTCTTTATTTTGTCTCCAAAGCACATTCATACTTCAATACTGAAACCATGCCAGCCTACGCAGAGACTGTAACTCCTGCAAAACCCCATTCGCCGCCATTAACGCACCCCATTGCTCCCATTTCTACAAACTCTAAGGTAAGTGATGTTAGACGCGTGTCAGCTTTAGCTTTATCTTGGGTTAAAAGCACCGGTTTAGTACCACAGGAAGAAGGAAAGCAGTTATTGTAATATCTGCTAATGTCTGTAATCAGCGGGTTCTGGCAGCTTTCGTGTGAATTTTAAGTAATCCCTAACATGCGTTAAATCGTATTTTATGCATCGTAATGGATGTAACAAATTATAAGTGTTAAGTGATAGCGGCAGCTGAGGACTCGCGGTTGCCGGTATGTTACATAATATGGGATGACAGTTCCGCAAAGAAAACGAAGGGATTCAGAAGCGGTCGTGGAGGAAGGACTTATCTAAAATGAAATTCACCAATCGTTGCTATGCCATTTTCCCTAGGTTTATTTAAAGAATAAGGAAATTAATATTAACTAGTTTGGAAGCTTTCCAGGTCAAAGGCTGGAGGTTTTTATTTTATAACATGCGTTATGTACAGTGAATCATGGTATAGAAGGGTGTGGCATGACACAGGTGTAGTGGCCCACCCAACATTTAAAATCGATTCAGATGTACGGTAGTAGAGGTTGATTAGCGCGTCACCCAAGCCTGTGACAAACTCTTTGTAACTTAAATTGGTGTTTATCAACATTCGAGTAGGGGGAGGGGCTTCAAAAATGTATTTTAAATGTAGTTTTTCGGAACTGTAAATCATAATGTTTCAGTTACATTGCTTTACATTTGTCCTCATTTGTATCTGCTTGTGAGATTTAAAGAGGCAATGCCTCCCTGAATTGGATACACTTATAAGCATTGATGAAATAAGTTACCGAGGTTTTCAAGGATAGGAGGCTAAGGGTTTGGTCAGAATGATTAATTTTGAAAGACAGGCGGCAAGTTGTATCGATTGAATCTCTCTCTCTGATTTTTTAGCAATGCATAAGTTCACTGTTCACCTCTGGTGACTAGTATTATATTCATTTTTTATCACGAATGGTTATAATAAGCTTTCTGAATTAATCTTGATCCTCTTCAAAGGTTTGTGTCAAAAGCAACTGTATATATATTATATATATATACATATATATATATATATATATATATATATATATATATATATATATATATATATATATATATATATATATACCAGCTGGCCAACCCACCGCTGCCGGGAAAATTCTGAATAGCAACATGAACTCTCTCTCTCTCTCTCTCTCTCTCTCTCTCTCTCTCTCTCTCTCTCTCTCTCTCTCTCAGCATCAATTTCGTGACAGTATGCCACAGTATTTCATCTGGGAAGTACCTCAAATGCTCTGATCAGAATATGAATAAATTATGTATAGACGTTATTCATTTCACTGTTAGCCCTTCAACGCTTTTTGTAGGCCGTTATAAGTCCAAATCATACAATAAAAATTTAAAACAATATTTCATGTGTTACAAACAATTTGCCAATTTGCACGATAATTAATCCCAACTATCAACACTGGAGTGTCCAAGCGTGATATTTCAATTATTCCAGACCTCATTTAAACCGGCTTTACAATGCAATACGTCACCATAACGTCACAAAGCAGTCACTATAGCGAATTCAGAAGGTAAAAACATAGAAGAAACTAATGAATTAATGAGGAAATTCGCATTTGTCAGGGTATACCATAGCCTGAGGGTTTGCAGTGGGAGGAGTTTAATGACGTCACCAGAAAACTTGGAGCTTTCCACCAAAGCTACCCGTGACTTCCAGAACGTTACTGAAGAAAAGGTGGACTGAAAACGAAAATTTCATTTGTTTTGTCTGTGTTTGTATGTCTGTCACGGGGTAGGGGTTTGATCTTGAGTTATAAACCTTCCTGGGTGACATAGAAACCATGTGCAAAAATTTTTCTGGGTCTGTCAAGCGGTTTGGATTTCTATAGTGGTCAAACAAATAAACAAACTCACTTATATATATATATATATATATATATATATATATATATATATATATATATATATACACATACACACACACCTACATACATATATGTACACATTTTATGTATATGTATGTGTGTGTATGTGTATATATATATATATATATATATATATATATATATATATATATATATATATATATATATATATATATATATATATATAGTTTTTTTATATGGAAACCCAGTTTTTTAGGGACATACCTCATCTTTTACAGAACTAAAACCACTTTATCAGGAATATAGCACTATTGTAGAATAGGCATACAAGTAAAACTTTGACTCTACAAATCATCATCATCATCTCCTCCAATGCCGTATGACGCAAATTTTTTTTTTTTGTGGGAAATTTGGCCACTCAAATCTTTTCTGTGCTCTGTCTCCTTCGAGACTCACTCATCTTAGCCTCCTTTCTCATAGTATGCATCCCACGTGGTGGGGTAGTGCCTTCAGTGCACCTCACACGGTACACTTTAGGAATTACTCAAGGTTCTTTGCAGTGTTCCTTCGGCCCCTAGCTGCAACTCCTTTCGTTCCTTTTACTGTACCTCAGTTTATGTTCTCTTTCTTCCACCTTACTTTCCACCCTCTCCTAACTTCGTTTCATAGTGCAATAGCAAGTTTTTGCTAATGTTACGCCTTTGAAGCCTTTTTAATGTCAATTTCCCTTTCAGCGCTGAATAACCTTATGGGTCCCAGTGCTTGGCCTTTGGCCTAAAATTTTATAATTCATTCCATAATGCGCATCCAAGTAGGTCCTATAAATCACATTTGACAATATGATATAAATTAAGTCGATAAGTAATTTGGTTTCCGTACACCTTGAACTTAACATTCGTGCTGCTGACATACCCACTGCACGGAAGACACATTGTTCAATATCCAGTGTGGCCCGTGGAAATGATGCGTTAGCGTTTTATTCCCTAATGAAATCGTTATGTAACCTTTATCTCAAGTTTGTGAGTCTTAAATCAGCTTTATTGACTTGTTTTAGGAATGTTTTCGAGTGTATGTACGCTTAACCCATTCACATTAAGCAATGATATTACTCTTTAAATGCAGATTTGATAAGACAACCATTTTTCTCACTTGGAAATCACGTCAAATATATTTTGGAGGTAATTGAAGATTCTGGTTTGGAAAGGGGGAATCGACTTGGACATAAGATACAAGAGAGAAATCTCATATCTCTATAAAAGAACTAGAGGTCTCGGATTTAATACTGATATTCACAGTACATCCAAGACCCCCAAAAATGTATAATTAATCTGAAAAGTGTATCTTGATTAAAGGAGCAGTTCAGGATGACATGACTCCCCAATTTCTTGATGAGAATTAATATATTATCGTACATTGGTAGTAGTATCAGTAATTACAAATAGTTGTAATTATTATTTAACATTCCAGGAATTTGCTGCTCCGAAATACCAAGAGAATGTCGTCATCAGTGGGATGTCAGGGAAGTTCCCTGAAAGCAACAACGTTGAGGAATTTGCACAGAATTTGTACGGAGGAGTTGACATGGTCACTGAAGATGATCGCAGGTGGACTCCTGGTAAGTGTATGATTCTTCTTCTGTGGTTATTTCAGAATTTCATGGCACAACCAACGATCCCTTCTTCTTCTTGCGTAGTTCTTTCAAGATTTCATAACGAAATTATAACGTTTCTTTTTATTACTGTCAGGTTCATATGGGTTGCCAACTCGGTCTGGAAAGGTTGTTGACTTGGCCCACTTTGACAGCTCCTTCTTCAGCGTCTCTCCCAGACAGGCACACATGATGGACCCACAACTGAGAATTTTGCTGGAACTGACTCACGAAGCCATTTTAGATGCTGGTATGATGATCATTTCCAGTTCAGTATGCTTACAGAATCCTTTAAACCATAAGTTGGTTCTTAATCAGTGAGAGTAACTGTACTGCTAACTGAATGTTAAAGATTTTTTTATTTCAAAAGATTGATTATTCCAGTCCATGGCTGCATTATCTTCAGTCGCGTATGTGCACTGTTTAGGCTTTCATACCGTTGATTTTCTTTATCCCCAAAGGGGTGAATCCATTGGAACTTCGTGGACGGAGAATTGGCGTGTATATTGGTGTGAGCAGCAGTGAGAGTGAAGAAGTATGGATAGCAGACCCTTCCAATGTGACTGGGTATGCCCTTACTGGATGCTGTAGGGCAATGTTTGCCAATCGTATTTCATACACATTTGATTTCAAAGGTAAATTGAGGTTTCCATGCTAGTATAATTCTGATACGCAAAAATTGAGTTTGTAAATAAATGGTAAAATTTCATCAAGCTCTTATTCAGTGAAGGATGTGGTAACAAAGCTCTTTTGTGTGCTGTGGGGTTAAATTTTGGATTGCCACTTCATAATTCCATTTAAACTGAATTCCAAGCAAGTGCATTTTATAACCTGCTGATTTTGATGTACTCAAACTAAGACGAGCCTTGATTTTATTTTTTTTATACTTCTGTTGAATTCATCTGCTGCGGAATTCTATGTATGTATTATTATTTGTCAAATATTGTGTAGTTTATATAGTTTGTATTCTTTTTGTTATTTGAATTATTTAATTCATTTTACAGGACCCAGCTTTGCAATTGACACTGCTTGTTCATCATCCATGGTGGCCTTCCAGAATGCCTGGAAAGCTATAACAGAGGGCGAGATAGAGGCTGCAATTGTTGGGGGTTCCAACCTGACACTAAAGCCACAAAACGCACTGCAGTTTAATGCACTCAATATGTTGGCCAAAGATGGAAAGTGCAAATCTTTTGATGCCTCTGGAAATGGGTAAGATCTCTTTTAATTCTGATGAGCATGTTTAGTTTGTAAATTCTGCATTGCTATAATTTTTTACTCACTCGAAATGAATGGGTCATCTTTTATGTAAGAATATGATGTTCTTCCTTCCAGTTACGTGAGAAGTGAAGCTGTAGCTGTCGTTTTCCTACAGCGATCTTCTCAGGCACGCCGAGTGTATGCCCATGTCGTTCATGCTCGTGCAAATACTGATGGCAACAAAGGCGAGGGCATCACATTCCCCTCTGGAGCCGTGCAACGCGAACTTCTCCAGGAAGTCTATTCTCTATCTGGAGTGTCTCCAAATGACGTGTCTTATGTTGAAGCCCATGGAACTGGAACCAAGGTAAATCCGAGTATAAAATAGGGATGTTCAAATAACTCTGACTACACAGCATAATATCGAATTCAGTTTGTGGTATTGCACTCTGTATGGTGTGGTATGCACTGAGAATCATTTTCATTCTATTTTAGATGAATTGCTTGCCATTACTTTGCCAAATGATAGCACAGCCATGACTGTTTATTTGTACTTTTGTTTATAATAATTAAAATGTATTGATTTATCCACTTTTCCAGGTGGGTGATCCTCAAGAAGTCAATGCTCTTGCTGATGTGTTTTGTCAAGGACGCTCAGAGCCACTGTTGCTTGGCTCTGTCAAATCAAATATGGGACACTCAGAGCCAGCCTCTGGACTTTGTTCTATCGTTAAGGTATGAATCCATTTATAGTTTATTAATTCTTTTAATTTTACTTCACTTTAACATTCATAGAGATTAGTTTGTTTCACGTGTGATAATAAAATTTGTCAGATTGTCACATATAAATTGTTCTCAATCGTATACTAGGTCAAACTTCATATTTTTATTATATAACTACTGTAGAGTATTAATGTTATCATTTAAAATGTGCTTTGCTGCAGGTCCTGCTAGCAATGCAGAGAGGAGAAATCCCAAGAAATCTTCACTTCTCAACACCCAATCCAGAAATACCTGCTCTTGTTGATGGTCGTATTAAGGTAAGCCAATGTTTAAACTAGTGACTTGCTCATTTAATTTGTCCTTTATTATTATGCAATTTAGGCTTATTGTTTTTCTCAAAAGTCGACATACCAAATCTAAAGTTGTTGATGCCACAGGCTTATTTAGAGCTTGCATGTTTCTCAGATGTCCAAACCCTTAGAAAAACCTTAAGACACTCAAGCTTCACCTTAGTCTGTCTGCCAGGGTCAGTAAAATTTGCTCTTCATTTAAAGGTGGTCAGTGAAAATACTCCATGGAGTGGAGGATTTGCAGCAGTCAATAGTTTCGGCTTTGGAGGTGCTAATGTCCACGTCCTTCTTCGGTCTGCAAATGTTGGTGAAGTCACTTCCTCCTCTCTCCTTATTCCAACTTCCCCAAGAGTATGTCCTGCTTTGCCTACAGTTGAAGGAAGCAATGAAGTTTCCTCAGATTCTTCATCAAGTAATATCCTTCCTAGACTGATTGTTGCCTCCGGACGTACTGAGGAAGCTGTTACACACTTTTTGGAAGATATTAAGAAAAGGGCAACACCAGAGTTGTGTGGTTTGTTAGACAAACTTGTGGATGTGCCACTCAACTTGTATCCAGCACGAGGCTTTGTTGTCAGTGGCGTTGACCACACTGTTGCTCAGGTACCATAATAACTTCATTACATACATTTTTAGCCTATAATGGACATATTGATTGACTGAACTTGTAACTTATCAGACTGAGTAATTTTAGTGGTATAAGGAATTAGTGTACTCATGAAAATCAGTTTTTCACAACAAATTTCTGACTCAATTTAATATATAGCTTCAGTTGACTTTCATTTCTGTTTATTGATTTAGATTTAGGAGATTCCCTACAGATATTCTTACCATTCATATACATTGTCTCTTCCTTTTTAGGCTTCTAGAATTCAAAATCCTGGGCGTCCACTATGGCTAGTCTTTTCAGGAATGGGTTCACAATGGACAGAGTGCGGGAAGGCCCTTTTACGTCTCCCGACCTTTGCTGCTGCCATCAGGAGATGCCATGCTGCAGTAAAACCTCTTGGGCTTGACCTTATGGAAGTCCTAACAAGTAGTGATCCTGCTGCAATGGCCTCTACTGCAGCTAGTTTCTCTTGTATTGCAGCCATGCAGGTGAGGGTGGATGCAATTTTTTTATTTTGTTGTATTATATTTTAATTGGGACCTTGTACATTTCGTTTTCCACATACTAACTTCTAACAAATTCAGTTACCATATCACAAGATCCTTAAAATGTCTTGGGGTAAAGGCATAAATTAGTGAATAATATCTACAGATGCAATTACAAGTCACTGAAAATCATTGACCATGCATTTTGACAGGTTGGTCTGGTGGAACTGCTGCGCCAAGTTGGTATTCATGAGGTATCTGGAATGGTGGGTCACAGTGTGGGTGAACTAGGATGTGCATATGCTGATGGTACTCTAACTGCTGAACAAACTGTTCTGGCTGCTTATTGGAGGGGCAGGGCAGTACAGGAGGCCACTCTGCCACCAGGTGGTATGGCTGCTGTAGGTAAGTAATAAAATGCCACATTCTCTGAGCAGGAATAATTAAGATAATGTTAGATGACTGTCATGACCTAGTGGAAGAATGTGAAAAGAAATTCATCAGACTATAATATAAATTGATGGCTGGGTTAGCTGTATTGTATAATTAGGTAGAAAATTGGTGGATCTTAAAATTTTGCCAATAATTAGAGTAGAGATAGGATTTTTATGTTTTAGCAAACTTAAAATATTATATTAGGTATTCTACTATGTTCAAATTCTTTCAACAGGCTTGACTGTGGAAGAAGCTGAGAAGAGGTGTCGTGATGGAGTGATAGTAGCTTGTCACAATGCACACGATTCTGTAACTATGTCGGGACCAAAGGAAGCTATTAACTCCATCATTGAAGAGCTGTCAGCTGAGGGTATATTCTGTAGGGGTGTGAGATCTGAAGGCGTTGCCTTCCATCATCCATCCTTGAAAGCTGCTGCTCCACGTCTGCTGGAAGAACTGCAGAAGGTAGCACTGTCTTATCACAACTTTTGAGTTCTTATTTACCACCTCCATATTTCAAGCCTTTACAGCAGTTTGTAAAAAGATATAATTATGAATTAATGAAGTAGTATTTGTAATATTGTTTCAAAGCTAAAATTCCGTTGTCTTTAAGACATAATTTCATGTTTAGAACTCTCCTTTACACTGTACCATATACAGTATTACATGTAATTTTAGAGCTCTGATCTGTTTATTTAATTTGAATTTTTATCTTCCATTAGATAATTCCAAAAGCATTATCCCGGTCTGATAAATGGGTGAGCACTTCTGTACCAGAGGAAAAACTGTCAACAGCCCAAGAGGCTTCAGCACATTATCTTGTCAACAACTTGCTTTCACCAGGTGAGGAAAATTTTTCACACTTTCCCTTTCTGTTGGCTTATCATTTTTTTCTGCTTCCATTTTGGACAAGTAGCTTTAGTTTTCATTTTAAACATGTAGCTTTAGATGCTAAAATACACGCCTATAAACATTTTCAGTCCTGTTTGCTGAAGCACTAGAGAAGGTTCCACAAGAGGCTGTGATAGTTGAAGTATCTCCACATGGCCTTTTGCAGGCTATCCTTAGAAGAGCCTTCCCCTCAGGTAGTCCTATTGCTCTCATCAGAAAGGATGCAAAATGTCCCTTGGTTCATTTCCTGGAGGCACTCGGAAAGTAAGTGGAATCTGCAATTCGACAATCAATATTTTAAACCAGTTTATTATTTTGAAATTTCAATCTTACTCGTTTTTCCTGGTGACTGAAATGAAGTTCCCTTTACTGAATATGATTTACTTGATAATATTCTGTAAATCTGCACCACATTTGCCAGAACTGATGTAATTCTGATATGTTTTTGGCACTGTGATACCTTTAATATTATGCTGAGTAACTTATTATATTTAAGGGATGGAAGCAATGTCACAAGTGAAGTTTTTTTACAGGATCTGTATGAATGGAATACCTTTAGATATTGGAGCTCTCTATCCAAGTGCAACAGTTCCTGTACCATCTTGTACTCCATCTATTGCCAGCTGTATAAAGTTAGTAATGTACCTGCATACATGTTCCATTTGTACTCTTAACCAAGGATGACCTTTATTTAACTATTAGTGCTGCTTTGTATCCTTCGCTGATAATGGCCAGTGTGTGATATTTTTTGGCATTTATATTGTACACATAAAGGGTATAGCTTCTCTGTAACTATGATCAGATACAATGTACACATGAACTCATTTCAGATGGGACCATAACCAAGAATGGGAAGTAGCTCGCTTCAGCACATCTCCTTCTGGTTCAGAATATGAAGTTAAAGTGGATCTTGAATCAGATGCTCATCAGTATTTGGAAGGACATACCATTGACGGCCGTGTCATCTTCCCTGCCACTGGATACATGGTTTGTATTAATGCTCTCTCCTTACCTTACACATGCACACATATACAAAATGTGTGTTGTATTTGATTTCATCTGTGTTGTATATGATTTCATCCTGTCAGCAGTAACAGCACTATAATATTCTTAGGTCTGATGTTAGTTTTACCATCACCATAATTTAGATTCTGCAGTGACAACATATGAAATTTATGACAATGAAATTAATAATGATCACATTTTGATTGTCAGGTTTTGGCATGGCAAGCATTGTGCAGACTGAAAGGTCTTCAGTGGGAAGAGACTGCAGTTACATTCACTGATGTTAAACTCCATCAGGCAACTGTCTTGTCTTCCTCCTCTGCTTCGTCTAATATAACTACTCTCACTGTCAGAATACTTCTGGCAAAAGGCGAATTTGAGGTAATGATTGCTTATTATGTTAAGTTTGTTCTTTATATTATTGCCATTTCAGTGACTTATAAGTCTCAGGTTTGTCATTTGTAAAATCATTATGACTGAGATAAAATGTGAAATATAGTAAGATTACCAAACAAAATGTTTTGCAGTTTTGTGATTACATTTGGAATTTTTTTCCTAAGAGTTGTATTAATTTGAAACCAGGTCGTCGTAAGTGACTCGGTTGCTGCATCAGGTTGCATTCATCTTGGAGTCGAAACATCAGATGAAGAAGCCCTGAAGAGATACATGAAAGAGGGAACTGCCAATGATGAGGAGAAAATACTCCTTAAAAAGGATGTTTACAGGGAACTCCGTCTCAGAGGTTATCAGTATAAAGGAATTTTCCAAGGAATTGAAGAGACAGACATTAATGGTAAGCTGTGTAATAGATCTCATCGTGAATAACAAAATCTCAAAATAGTTAGAGGTATTGAAGCTTCCATGTCCTTGAAACATAAGATATTGTATGTGGTTTTGTGCAACTAGCTGAAGGATTTAGACTTAAGTTTTAGAAACATTTACTCATCAATTCAATTTTTTTTTATTATTTCTCTCTTAGGAACCCAAGGATCTTTGATGTGGAAAGCGAACTGGGTGTCATTCTTAGATACTTTCTTGCAGTTCTCATTGATTGGATCCAAATACCGTAGTCTTATGCTACCAACAAGAATCAGAAAGGTCACAGTTGATCCCTTGTCTTTCTATGCTAGCATCAACAAAGAAGAAGAGACCAAGAAAGTGCCAGTAAGAGATTATTGCTTTTTTTAATTTGTTTTTACAATGTTTCTAGAAGTAGGTTAGAGTGGAGTATATTGTCAATGCTATCATAAAAAACAAAGTAACATGGAAAAATGTATTGCACACATTTTTGTTATTGTTCCCAAACACTAGTAGCACTCTCTCTTCTGGGAATTACCTGAGTATAAACAGGTTATTTGCCATTGCAATGCTTAGTCCCTGGAAATGTTGTTTAAAAGTTATATTTACTTCTGTAAAAATGTTATTGGGTGAATTACTTAAGCTCTCTTACCCTGCAGGTTTGCCACAACCCTCTCATAGGAGCTACAGCATCTCATGGAGTAGTCTTCCAAGGTTTGAAAGCATCCTTGGCACCAAGGCGACCAACCGCAGACCAACCTCTTTTACAGACACACCAATTTGTGCCTTTCCACATGAAAGAGAATCATCAGTTAGCCTCTAATCTGTCCAGACAGGCAGCTTTAGGCATCCTGATCGACATTGTTGTGGAGAATACTTTAGCTCATACACTGAAAATTGTAGAAAGCGACACTTGCTCTCATCATGAAACAGAACCCCTGGAGAACATCCATGCCATTGATGCTATCTCATCTATTGATCAACATCCACAGCTAAAAGTAATTATTTACTGAATATGAAAGTTATTGATTGAAGTGTATCTCAAACATTTGCATTATGTTGTGTTTGTAAAGAAGGTGATCATAAGGACCTTAACATATGGTAATATTCCTTGAAAATTTCAACAGGTGGACTACACTCTTCAAACGTCTTTCAAACTAGGCAGTGAGGACCAAGAAAAACTTGCAAACTCTGGAGTAAGTATGAAAGATGATATAAATTCCAATCTGCCCTCCACCAACCTATTGATTGTTCATCAGGCCATTGACTCCGATGCTCTAGAAAAGTTGAAGGACAGTGCGTTTGTAATTGCAAGTGATGAGAATACAATTGCATCCTTTGTATCTGCTGGTTTTGAGATTGTAGCCTCCATCAAGAAATTCTGCCTGGTACTCATGAAGGTAAGGGTGAACAGAGGTTTCATTCATCTTTTCATGTGCTGATATTTGTAAAAGTTTTCCAGCTTTAGGACCAGATGCAGACGACCCAGTTTAGGAAAAAGAATAACACTGTTATAATTGGGTGTCAACAATTAAACGGTTTCTTAAATTTAAAATGAAATGACAATTTGAATACGTCAGTTTGCTTTGAAAGCCATTTTATAAATTGAATTTTTATTAACAGAGGAGAAATACTGAGCCCTATGAAGTACTTGAAATTCCCGATGATACAGGCTTCTCATGGGTATCCATCTTGAAGGAAAAACTAGCAAATACATCTAAGCTGTGGCTTGTAAGCTCAGGTGAACCAACATCAGGTATTATTGGATTTGTCAACTGCTTAAGAAGAGAACCTGAAGGAGAGAAAATCAGGTAAAGTTTAATCTGGTTCTCTATATTTTGACTTTTTACGTTATATATTGTATAGGTATTCATTCCACTTGACTGCAAAACATGGTTTCCTAAAGTGAATTTCATTAATTTTTTCAGGTGCGTATTTGTTCCTGGAAAGAAAGCCTCACTAGACTCCCAGATGGCAGCTCAAGACCTGGCTGCGAATGTTTACAGGGATGGAGAATGGGGAACCTACAGGCACCTTGCCCTTCCACCACTGTGTCCCAAGCCAGCAGCACATGCTCTGTTGAATGTTGCAACCAGAGGAGATTTGGCTTCCCTGACCTGGTATGAAGCCCCTTCACCTAACTCTCAAGAGACATTCTCCAAATCTAGCGAGGAGCTTTTGGTTTGTGATGTCCATTATGCCCCGCTGAACTTTAGGGATGTTATGCTAGCAACTGGAAAGTTGCCACCAGATGCACTGCCTGGAGATTTGGCTACTAAGGTGATTAACCACATATGTTACTGCAAATATGTTGCTACTTAATTGATTTGAATAGTAGGAGCATGCTTTATGTTTCCCCCTAGACTTATGTTTTTTAAAACTTTTAATACAAATACAAAATTAATGGCCTTTACCATTGGTAGCTTAGGAGCAGTTGTTATGTTAATGAAGGCTTTTAGTCAGAAATGAAAAAAGATTATTTTGATACAGGAATGCATCCTTGGGTTGGAGTTTGCTGGCACAAACAAAGGAGAGCGTGTTATGGGATTGGTTGCAGCAGGTGGTCTGGCCACAACAGTCAAAGCAGATCCTCTGCTTACGTGGAAAGTGCCATCATCTTGGTCGCTGAAAGATGCTGCCACTGTCCCTGTTGTTTATGCTACAGTAAGTAAAAGATGACTGATTTTAACTTCAGTTATCATATGTCAGTTTGGTCAGCTGCTCTACATTATAGTTACATGTAGCTTATCTACAGCATAGTTACATGTAGCCTATCTTTCAATCGAAGTTTTTTTGGAATAACCATCTGACCCTAGTCAAGGATATTTGTAGGTAATATGTATTACTTTCTGTATCAGGCTTATTATGCCCTGGTGGTAAGAGGTGGATTACGAAGAGGGGAGAGTGTGCTCATCCATGCTGGATCAGGTGGAGTTGGACAGGCTGCCATCAGCATTGCTTTGGCCCATTCCTGCACTGTGTTTACCACAGTGAGCAACGAAAAGAAGAAGAAAGTTCTTCAGGAAAGGTTCCCACAGGTAAGCAATTGAATTTTTCTCGACTTTCATTCTGTGCTGTAGTAGTTATGTGAAGGAAATTCCATATAACTTAAATTGTATTGCAATATCTTTTTCTGAAGAGCGTAATACTTTCATCATAGATATAAGGGTAATTGCAGTGGCCATATGACTTCTGAACTTCTCATTTCCCTTATCTTTTTCGATTCCCTTATCATAACTTTAATATTTTTTCTATTTTATTCAGCTGAAGGATGAAAATTTTGCCAACTCAAGAGACAACAGCTTTGAATATGATGTGTTAGAGCGCACTGAAGGACGTGGAGTGGATGTGGTTCTCAATTCCTTGGCTGGCGAATTACTTCAGGCATCCGTTAGATGCTTGAAAGAGCATGGGCGCTTCCTAGAGATTGGTAAAGCAGATCTCTCAAACAACACAGCCCTAGGTAAGCTGGATTTTCTGTAATATGTGCAGTCAAACTATAAGGGTCTTATACTTTGGGGAGAGTTCTAGTAACAATATAATACAGCTATGTAATGTAGATCTTGACAACACCAGTTGTACATATCACATAATGATGTAAGTCCTAATTTCTGCAACAGGAGATCAAGCCATATATTTCAGTAAGTAAGTATGATGTAAAAAACCATCCATGAAACTTGCTCCCTTTCTTACAGGCATGGCAGTATTCTTGAAAAATGTGACCTTCCATGGAATTCTCCTTGATGCACTGTTTGATGGCACTCCCGAGGAAAGGAGACGCCTCAATGTGCTGCTCAAGGATGGTTTGGAGAAAGGAGTAGTCAGACCCTTACCTCTGACTGTCTTCACTAAGGACTGTGTTGAGGATGCCTTCAGGTAACCTTCAATCAATTCTTATTTCTCTATTTCTCAAATGTTATTAGCAAACAGATCTAAAGTGTCGTGACAAATCAAAGCAACAGACTGTTATCCTAGGACATAGAAATCATTACTCATTTTCCTGGCATAAGTAATTTTTAGAGAAAGATAGATATACAGTATTAGAGCATGTTAACAAAATTTCCATGCTGACATATTTATTTAGTAACATATGAACTAAATGACTCTATATCTCTGCAGATATATGGCAACTGGAAAGCATATTGGCAAAGTTGTTTTGGAAGTGAAGCCTGAGAACAACACCAGCATTGCCCAGGTTGAGGCAGTTCCACGAATGACTGCTTATTCCAATATGGTGTATGTTATCACTGGTGGAATGGGTGGACTTGGTTTAGAACTAGCTGGGTGGCTGATCAATCGTGGAGCAAAGAAGATAGTGCTGACCTCTCGCCGTGGAATAAGTACTGGTTATCAGGTATGGCTTCCATTGCATAGTTATGATAATTTTTTTTGCTTTAAATGGCATATTCTATGTCCCAGTATTGTAAGTTCATTCTAACTGTGTAAATTGATTTTTCTAGGCATTGTGCATTCGCCGGTGGAGGGAATCGGCCATAAGTGTGCGTGTTTTGACCCAAGATGCATCCACAGTAGAGGGAGCAACAGTCCTTCTGAAGGAGGCTGCCAAAGAAGGTCCTGTTGGTGGCATATTCCATCTTGCTGTCGTGAGTATTATGAACACCTCATATTGCAATAATAGACTGCCCAGACTTCTGTAATGTTGAACTTGAAACTGGATGTTTACAATTTTTGTACAAATTACTTGAGTGAAATTTTCGGTTGTGCTTCCCTTCAGGTGCTCAAGGATGCTCTTTTCGAAAATCAAACTGCAGAAACATTCTATGCTGTAAACCATGTGAAAGGTGATGGTGCCAGGGCCATTGACATTGCTTCACGCACCTGTTGCCCCGATCTCCACCTGTGGGTTGCCTTCTCTAGTGTTGCTTGTGGCAAAGGAAATGCTGGTAAGTGGGAATATATTTTTCTAGATTGTGAATCTTAATTAGAACTAAAAGCCTTTATTTAAGGTATTGGATTTTGTCAGTGATACTTGTTTCATTCCATATAGGTTTTGCTTTCTTATATTCTTTTTTGGTAATAAACTGAAGAAGATTATCTGACATGTTGTAAATTACATAAACTCCAATTTATTCCATCCTTGTTAATTCATGGACAGCTGTGGATTAGATTTGATCAAATAATGCTTCAACTTACATTTATAACAAAACCCAAGAGAATGGCAATATTTGAAGGCTTACTGTAAAACTTCTCAAAATTTTTCATGAATACTATTGGCCACTGTGTAACACCCATTTCACTCTTGTCTTTGTCTTGTAGGGCAGACAAACTACGGCTGGGCCAACAGTGTGAGTGAAAGAGTTGTAGAAGAAAGAGTTCACCTGGGACTTCCTGGGGTGGCTATTCAGTGGGGTGGCGTTGGAGAAGTTGGTGTGCTTGCAGATACTTTGGGTGACATTGAGGTAGGAAGAGCCTTCTTTTTATGTGCTATTTAAGATTTGTTGGTAAATAAATTATCTTTTTATGTGACAGAAGTTTAGAGTAGGATTAATTCAGCAATTGTCCCATACACACACAACCCTTTCTGGTTGTTGTTGCATAA
Organism: Macrobrachium rosenbergii; assembly: GCF_040412425.1. Taxonomy (NCBI): domain Eukaryota; kingdom Metazoa; phylum Arthropoda; class Malacostraca; order Decapoda; family Palaemonidae; genus Macrobrachium; species Macrobrachium rosenbergii. The sequence continues at coordinate 26,292,627 of NC_089744.1, read as the reverse complement.
ACCTCAATGTCCTCATGACAAGTAATTCCAGTGATAACTCATTAGTCTTCTTTCACAGTATAACCCCCTTTTTTTTTTTTTTTTTTTTTTTTTTTTTAGTCCAAATTGCATTGTTTTTGGAATAGATATTTTGGAAGTTCTTGATGGTATTGTCTCTGGGAATAATTATTCTTGAAATTCTATATTTTATTTTCTTTGGTAATATTTGATATGATTATTGGTTTAGGGCATGTAGGTCTAAATGCAATTCTTTTTCTACAGGTTGGAGGAACTAAACCTCAATCTGTTCGATCAGTGCTGGAATGCTTAGATGCCTTGCTGCTCAATTCTAGCCCAATCGTGTCCTCTGTGTGTCTAGCCACGAAGTCAAAGAAGTCTGATGGGGGTAAAGGGGGCTCTCTCGTGAAGTCAGTGGCCAATATCTTAGGTATGATATTCATAATGATAAAGTTTTAATGCTGGATGAGCAACATTTTCTATCTACATATGATGGAGATAGCTTCTTCATTACTGGCGTTAACTCTGTTGAATTGCCATTTCAGGTGTTAAAGACTTGACCAAAGTTCCTTTAGAGGTAACCCTCGGTGATCTTGGACTAGATTCTCTAATGAGTGTGGAAGTCAAGCAAACTCTCGAAAGAGAAGCTGACTTGGTTCTCACTAATGCTCAAGTTAGAGAACTCACACTCAAAATGCTTCAAGATATGGAAAGCTCTGGTGGGTCTAGTGGCGGAAAAATCCCCAGTGGTAAGTGCCCTTGAAATCCCATCAGACTTTGATTTTGACCTTTGAAACTTTTTGTATGTTACATTACCCATAAATTCTTGAATGCAAGAAATATCTTTGCTCTAGCATACTACTGTCTTACATGTAATGTTGATTATTTCACAGATGCAGAGAAAAATGCCTCAAAACTAGGAAATGAACAAAATCATGGTACGCCCTTGCCATGGCTGACTCTCCCATTGATACCTGAAGAAACCGTCATCTTCTTAAATAAGGAAGGAAATGGTGTGCCTTTGTTCTTCACTGCACCAATCCAAGGAAGCACAATACCTCTTAAGGAGATTTCACAAAGACTGAACAGGCCTGTTTATGGGTTACAATACCCACCAAATGTTCCACACACATCCATCGTTGAATTGGCAGAGTTCTTGGTTCAGGTAAGATACTTGTTTGTGAGATTACATATCCCAGAAGGTATTGATGATTTATTCTGACATGATGATAATTTCATGTTGAAATGATTATAGAGTTATGTTGAGTGTAACCTTTTCAGAAACTACAAGAAGTTCACCCATCTGGTGACTTCATCCTCGGAGGCTACTCTTTTGGAACAGCAATTACTCTGGAAATGACAAAGATGCTGGAAGCTCAGAGCCGCCATCCTTCCTATGTCATCCTTCTAGACGGATCGCAGTCCTATGTATCTGGCATCATTGACCACTACAAAGCTCGTCACAAGTCCAGTGCTGATAAGCAAAAAGGCTCCCAGAAACCGAACACCGAAGTTCAAGAACAGGTAGAAACGCTTTTAGTCTTTGCTATGCAGTTCATCTCTATGGATGCCTTGTCGCTGAAGAAGACACTGATGAACATGAAGTCATGGGAAGAGAGAGCGAATCATGTTGCTAACCTCGTTGTTGAAAGTCGTGCTAAAGCTGGTGTGAAAATTTCCCCCAGTGAGCAGCAACAGGTAAATGACATATCCTTATTTATCCTATACTAAGTCTTTTTGTCAGTACAAAGCTACCATTACAAGCTCTTGATATATCAAAATATTTCAGTTTTTTAAAACAAATGCGATTAAGTCTAACAGGTATACTATAGAAGATAAACATAATGCAAAATGCAACTAGGCCCAGCAGGCCTACTGATGATGATAAACATAACGCACTAAATATTGTCTTTTGAAAAACTTTGCAGGCCGTGAAGGCAGCAGAACTGCTGTACCGTCGTTTGATAATGGCAGACAAGCACGTAGCTGATTATTCCGTCAAAACTTCAACGATGCTGATTCGAGCAAAAGATAATCCACAGGGTCCTATTCTTGGCCATGACTATGGGCTCTCCAAGGTAGGTCATCAAGTGATATTCAATCAGGCTTTTTTAAAAGGTGTTATAAATTATGCTTGACTGCATTTTCTTACTCCTTTTATACATAGTTTGGAAGAACATGGATAGAAACAGCTCCAGATATCACTAACCAGACCGTCTGGATGCATCCAATGTGGATTTCTACTGAACTATTTCATTAAGTATGGTCATTCATTCAACTAAAATATACTGTACTTATTCCACAGGTCTTGGATGGTCCATTGAGAATTGAAGAGGTATCCGGCTCACACGAATCATTCCTCACTGGAGAAAACGGACAGCAAGTGGCGACCATAGTTAAGTCATTTATCGAAAAGCTCTCTTAAGTAATGCCACTGGCACTAGAGCGCAGATTGCTACTAAAGACAAAATGTATCACTTGAACAAACTGCTGGCATTTTTTTTTATTTTATTTTTCTCTAAACTAAAGAGCTTTAGGAAAGTCCATGACACAATTGTGATATAATTTCTGTAAGGTAGAATATAGGAAACTATTAAAATGTGATATAATCTAGTTTTGTATGTTTGATATTTTGTGTATGTTATGTTTGGAGATTAAATTCACTATTGATCTAGGATAGGCGTTTCCATTGTAGTGATACTTCAAGATTTAAAAGATTTTCCTTTAATTTTTTTTAGGTTTTACCTTTTGAGGGTTGGTCCTCCTCTATGCCAAATGTTAAGATAGTTAAATGGTCAAAGTAAAGCTAAGCTAGTCCAAAAATAATGGCTAGGGTGTTGGATATGAAGTACACAGTACACGTTTAGTATGTGTCAGTCTTCTGAAAACGCCTAAGATATAAAGACGAAACCGACCCAGTGTTCTACTTTTCCTGCGGTACATGTGCATATATAAATCACGTGTGTGATTATGATCATCACATGTGAAGAACATGCATTTATGGTAATAATTTGGTATCTATTTTTTATTGCAGTAGTAGTCCTATTTCAAGATTCACATTATATAAGATTTGTGTATGTATGTCTGTGTACCTCAAGTGTTCATTTCCACTTATCATTTTGATATTTAGCATGTATGGTATTTTTCGGCAGTCTCCTATATCTGAAATGTATTTTCACGTATTTTTGTTGGGGGTATTTCCAATAGTACCGTGTTGACATTTTCTCAACTTTATTTTCCTGTTTTCCATAGATGTTTTATACCTCTTGTCACAATAGTCTTTCCCTGAGCATTATTTAACATAATTTTCTTGAACTTTCATAGTACAGTATGTGAAATTGCATTCACTTGTAATATGGGGATAAATAGACTATATCTGGTTGCAAGTTTTAGTGGCGTAGTCAATAATAGGTTGCTTTTATAGTTTTTGGTCTTCTTTCTTTCAAAAACAGCAATGCTAGCAATGCAAAGTAGTTCATGCACGTAATGGTTATATTTACTGTAGTGGTAGGAGTATATCCAGTCTTTGTGGGTCAACTGTTTTGCCTGTGAACTATTAGGCCTATGTTGAGGCTGTTTTGAATCCATGTAAATAATTATAGCCACACTATGGTAGCTAACATTAATATGCATGGTATTAAGGCAGATGTTGCATATTACAGCGTAAATCACTGTACTATGCATAGTCGGTGTTGTGATTGTTATTTTGTATAATGCTCTTGCAAGTCCATATAAAGGCATCCAAAAGAGCCATCGATGACTGATGGCGTGTTAATGTTAAGCTCTTCATTTCACTTCATCCTAAAAAAAAAAATCCCATTTATTCATGAGCACATAACTGCAGTAAGTAACCTGTAACCAACAGGCCAAGCTTAGTTGTGAAGTTTATTTTTAAATCTTGTATAGACTAAGTACTGTATGTATATTGAAATATTTATTTTGTGTACGTCATCTTTATAAATACAGAGCAAACTACTCAACATAATTTTTCTTACAAAACCTCGTAGCCTAAATGATAAGGATGCTTACGTTTACGTGGAATGTGTTACAATGAAAAGGCGTCCACTGTACTAGATACTGATTTTTGAAAATTTGGCTATTTAGCCAAGCACTGTGGGTCTGTGGAACTTTCAGCCATTCCACAACACAAGAATGAGAATGGGGACTCCTGAGTCCTGAGAGGCCTCGGTATAAAAAAAATGAATGAAGTCAACTTCTTTAAACAGTCTCATAAACGGGCGAAACTGTACTTATAAAAGAAACCGGTAGTGTCAAAATGGATGGCCCAAGAGGCTTTCATTTGACCTTGCTCAAGAAATATACAGTTGCCTAACCTTCTTGTGTAGATGCAATAGAGACAACAGATCCTCACATGAAACTAGTGATTGTTTCCAATTGCAACTCCTCTAGTACTAAGATTACTAACCTTAATTTAGTGTTCATATCGGAAAAGTTCTGGTAATATTTAATTCTAAAGCACCCCACTGAATATGAAACCATAACACGTAAATTTGAATATGTTTGTTGTGGGTACGGCTACCAGGCTACAACATATTTTACCATTAAGGGCGGGCAAATCAAATTGCAATTTGCGGTACTTCGGTTACTATAGTTAAAACATTGTTCATGTTAAAAACATTCTGGCAATAATGAAATTAAAACATGCCAATGAATTTGGAAACATAACACTAAAATTTGAATCCGTTTGTTGTGGTGCTACCAGGCTAAACCCTCTACAGACTCAAGTTTACAAGTGTTATGTTTTCAAATTCAGTATGTTTTTTGGGAAATTCAGATTGCAGTATGTCGATTACTAGATTACTAACGTTAAAAAAGCGCTCATGTTAAAAATATTTTGGTAATAATGAATTCTAATCCATGCCAATGAATGAGACAACACAACACTTGTAAATTTGAATCTTGTGGTTATGGGCCCAGTATTGCCACTCGGCTTTTTTTTTTTTATTAGATCTTGGCTTTTTAAGCTTCTTGGCGTCCTGGCTTTTTTTGTGAGAAATTTACTTAAATCTTGGCGTTTTTTATGGTTTGAGCATCAAAATTATTAATTTTAATATATATAAATGGCTTAATTATAAGTAATATGGACAAAATTGTGTAATCACATAATTTCAGTCCTGTTATTGTGTTACATATCGCATATTCTCAACGCGTTAGAACGTGCTCGCTCTGCTGTTGTAGAATTGCATGATTCCAGATGTACAATGACTGGCCTAAATAATATTCGGCAATTATTAATGAAAACACAATAATTCTGTCAGTTTGGTAAAATATTCATAAGGCAAATTGGCGGCCGCCAGGGCCGTTGCCGCGTCACTTCACTTTGGCAGCAAGTTAGCTTAGTTGTACAGTCGATATTGTTTTGTGATATCTTCTCAAGGCTATAAAGCTGAATATCATTAGTTGACCTAAAAGATGAGTGATTCAGAGGAAGCAGGTGTTAGTGGATATTCAACTCCACCAAAAAAGAAGACAAAAATGTGGTATCAGCAGTGCTTTAAGAGAGTGGTTAGTGGATCCTGAATTTAAAGACTGGCTTCAGGCTGATGCCAAAGACAAATATGCAGCTGTGTGTACAATCTGTGATACCAAGTTAAAAAACTGCAACAGATCTAGATTGCTTACTCAAAACTTCAGCGAAGCATTTGAAGAGCTTTGCCTCAAAGAAGAGTTCTGTGAGCATTGAACATTTTGTGCAGAAAAAGAAACCAGAACAAGATTTTCAAGGTAAAGTGTTTACAGCTGAACTCTATCTTGCAGCATACATGGCTGAAAATAGTATGCCATTTTCTCATGCTAATCATTTAGTGGAAATACAGAAAAAAAATGTTTCCAGAGTGTCAAATATCACAGGAGATGAAAATGAAAAAGACAAAGGCATCCTATGTCATTCAAGACGGAATTGCATGGGAAGAATAACAAGAAATTGCTAAAAAAATGTAGAGAAAATAGGTTTTCATTAATTATAGATGAAAGTACCGACATTGCAGTGTCTCAGATTTTAGCCATCATGGTTAGATTTTATGATAAGAAGAGACTGAAAGTAACTGATGCACTGTTAGATATAGTTGAAGTTGACGATGCTAGTGGGGAAGGCCTATATCGAGTTGTGAAAGAGTTACTTATCAGTAAGGATATAGGCCTACCTTTAACTAATGTCATTGCCAGCGACAACTGCTCATCAATGATGGGTAGTAATACCGGATTCCAGGCACATTTGAAGAAAGATGTACCTTCAATATTCGTGATCGGCTGTGTTTGCCATTCCTTTTCCTTGTGCTCAAGCTATGCTTGTTCTCATTTACCCCTCTCATATTTGGAGGCATTTTTTACTTAGAATGTATGCTGCTATATATTTTGCACGCAGTAGTAAGCGGCAAAGTGCATTCAAATTAATTGAAGACATTTTTGACAGTCCTCCCAAGCATAAGATGTTGAAGCTATCTCAGACTCGATGGCTGTCTCGAGGAGAGGTAATAGGAAGAATTTTGGAACAATAGGAAGCATTGGTATTATTCTTTGAAAGTGAAGCAAGAACAGATAAAATTGATGGAGCAGCTGGGATTTTCCAAACAATGAAAAATAGGGGCACAAAGCACATGCTGCTATTTTTTAAATTACATAATTAAGAAGGTAGATAAGGTGAATACAGAATTTCAATCTGAATATTTTAGGCTAAGTTCCCTCTATTCCACCATAGCAGATGAATATCGCAGCATAATTGGAATGCTCATTAAGCAAGACAAGAAATCCTAGAATCCCATAAACTTTCAGAAATTGATCCAAGAAATTGTTCTAATTTTCTTGACAAAAGATCTGCTCCTAGGAGGACGATGTGAAGGTTTACTGTTGAATGAGCCTACAGGGGAAGATGAAAGAAAATTTCGCCTTGACTGCCAGAACTTTCTAATAGAGCTTTGTGTGCAAATAAGGAAAAGGTTTCCTTTTGAAGATGATAGTGTACTAGCTCTTCTTCAAGTTCTTGAGCCAAAGCTTTCCCTATCACAGCAAGAAAGAGTAAAGTCGATTATTAAACTTGCATCTCACCTCCCACAATTAGTCAAAGATGAAGACCTTGATGATTTAGATGAACAGTGGCAAAGTCTTCTGCATGCACGCTCTTCCACAGAGAAATTAGACCCGTCACCATGTACTGTACATTTTGGGCAGAACTGGGTAATGTTAAGGATGGTACCAACAAATGTAAATTTGATATTCTTTCTAATTTTATGTGTAATCTTTTAGCTCTCCCTCACTCGTCTGCTGCAGCAGAAAGAATTTTTTCCCAAGTAAACCTAATTAAGAACAAACAAATAAACAGGTTATTAACGGACAGTAGCCAATAGACTGCTTGCAAAACAAGCAATTGCTCGCCAGGAGGTCTCTTGTTATGACTGGAAACCTAGTTTTCTCCTGAATGATCCGAAAACAGGTAAATGTCATCAAAGATACCAGGAAAGATCCAAGAAATGTGCTGAAATTAACTTAAATCCAGCAGAAGAGGAATTCGATGGTACTAGAGATATGGCAAAACCTGTTCAAGTCTTTCTTCTTTAGATCACTTAACACCACGAGTAAGTGGAATTGGTTTTTGGTATAAATTTCTATTGGTATGATAATGTCATTTTGACAGTACGGTAGCTTTTAAATCTTGGCTTTTTATGGCTGATCTTGGCTATTTTTAAGGCCACAACTTGGCTTTTATGAAATATCAGAGTGGCAACACTGGTTACGGCTACCGCTGCTACGCTAGCTATTATGGGCGGGAAACTTGTGATGTCAAGACGTAATGTTTGATGTACTCCTTGATATTGTTCTTAAAAGGGGAAAAATATGTTTTTATGTAATGTGTGATGTTTTAGTGATGTGAAATTCAAGAATTAACGATAATCTGTAAGAAAAATAACCTTGAGGTGCACTCAAACCCTGGCGACTTATCCAGGACGGCCTTGGGTTGAGACTAGGACTATCGAAGGCTATGTTGTAAAAGGTTCGTATGTGTTTACCCTTGAATGTATAATGCTGTTGTATGTTTTTAATGTTATTTTGTTGAATTTGACATTTATGTTCGTCTTGAGTGTTCGGTTAATCTAGTGCACCACGATAGACCATCCTTCCAGGACTCGCCGGTCATTTTTAAATCGTAGAGGCAGATAATCACAATAGCCTACTATTTAATTTTAAAACTTGAGATGGCCTACATTAATTTTCATATATTTTAAGAATTTAACAAAAAAAATGTGTGTCATTTGTGACAGAAGTGCCTAGGTAACATTAACACCCATCCCAGAAAGCTTGAGGCTAGCAGGAGCAGACTGATGGCTCCCTCACCCTTCTGTAGGAAGCTGATAGGTCTGTAGGCCACAACATCCTAACCAAATTTTGGATGCCAGGCTCTATCTGCTTCAGGGTAGGTGGGCTTGCTCCAGTGGACTTCCCACTTAGTCTGCCTTGAATAGAGTATGGTTTTCCATACCAGCTTTCATATATTTGGAAAATTTGCAGTGGGTTAACCAGTTAGGCCTATGTGTAACGAGTGAAAAAGAATATATTCTTCCGAGTCAAATAACCATTTAAAAAGCCATAGGCCAACCCTATTTTACTGATTTCAGTGAAATGAAGGTTGGCCAATTTTTTTTCTCCCCACTTTCTGATGCTTTACTCAATAGGTAGAGGTATTTATTTATAATGGATAAGTATTCCTTCTTACACACCCCCATGGCTTATCCCCCCTCTCTTCCTTGTAATCTTTGCTCAGTAGTTAAGCCCGGCTATTTATAAAATTACATTCGAACCCAATAATCATAGTTTAAAAGTTTAAACATGGTTATTTACAGGTATACATCTTACCCTAACCTTCCTTGTTCTAACCTAATGTGGCCTGGGGCCTGTGGACCCACCTGGGTAGTAAACCCCTCATGACCTTTGGCCAAAAGTGTGGCAGTGCTCTGAAAGTTATTCACCTCAGCCCTTGCCTTAAAATCATTGTGAGGTTAAAGGAGCATAGGTTAGTTCCTGTCAAACAACATAAAAATACCTTCTACCCTCTTCATATATTGTTCATATATTGTTTATCAAATAATGACTAACGTTTCTATGGGCCTATTTGCATGTGGCATATTTGACACAAATTTATGCCCCCTGTAGTCCAATGTTACTGTAGTTTTTCAGTAGTATAGTTTTTTTTCCCTTTATCAGTTTGTGTCCTGAAGTTAAATAGGTTTATCCTTCACACGCCAATACCAGGAATGCTTTTGGTGAAGCTTGTATTGCAACCCCCCCCCCCATCCAGATTTACAAGGTAATCCCTGCTGTGGAATTAATACTTAGTTCTACCCTGGTTATTGTTAGATTGAGCAAAATTTTTAATCAGCAGGAATGCAGAGATATTACAGTATTGAAGCAGTTCAAGAGTATTTATAAGTGATGTATTAAAAATAAAGTGTCTGTGTGGTGACAGTGATTTAAAGAGATAAAACATTAAATGCAATGCTATATACAGTAGTGTGCACATAACCAAATGTTAACATTCACTGCAACAGCAATTATGTAAAGTATAGGAATTACTATACTTCATTAATTAGTAGAAAAATACTTGAACAGTTCAGTTTATGCCAGGAAAAAACAAAATCAAGCCGAACTTTGAATTTGAAGAATAGTCAGATTAGAAGTGTATTTACAAGTGTTCTATAACAGACTTGCTTGAAACCATCATAGATTTTCATCCCAATAGGTTCTATGTATTATGAAAGAATTTTGTTAAAATCCATTTGGCTGTGTTCATATGTATATATGTGCTCTCTTTGTATTTGAATAGGCTACATCATTTCTTAGCTTCAGATACACTTTTCACACTAGATGCCAAAGAATGTCGGCATAAAACAAATTAGGAAAGAACCCTATAAAAGTGCCCTGATACTACTGTTTTAGGCTAAATGCATGATGGGTTGATAGTGTACAAAAGAAGAAACGTTATCACACATTAAACAAATGCAGAATACAGCGACTTCTAAATGTACATTTTTATTTATCAGTTACGTTATTGTGCATTTTTTAAGGTCACCTTTTATGACGAAGTGTATATTTCAATTACATCCATTTATATGGATGAGAAAACCAAGAGGCTCAGACATGAAGAAGAGCAATAATTGAGCAAGCTTACAGTTGAATACAATGGTTCCTGCCAATGAACGGGCGAAGTACTTTGTAACGAGCCAAAGGCCTGCCATAATCCTATTGGTTCTTAAGTCTGTTTCATCAGCCATCTTCACCTTTACCCCCCCCCCCCTCCGCCAGAGGTGCAACTCAAGCTTATTATTTAATACTGACCAAAGCTGTAATGTAATTTACTTATGATTTGTTCAGAACTTGTATTTTATGCAGTAGGTTAAAAGTTTTATATTTACTATAACTTTGAAGAATATTTGATGCGTGGCCTGCTTTTTTGTTTCAAAATTTCAAGTGTATGTCCAGTATTTTATGGTATAGCTTATCATAGTACAGTATTTTATTTGTTAAGATTTTGTACATAATTATTTTGATGTGCCAAGTGTAACTAGTGATCTGGTTGGTCACAGCTCTTTAATGAAGTGGTCGATATAATGTAAAGCCGAATACAGTAATACACGAGTACTGTATTATACAATATACTGTATGAACAATTGTTTTTCTTCCTCTCATCACCTTGTATTCATGTAGTTATTATTATTTTTTAGTTTATTTTGTATTACCATGTTTTAGCTCAAATGGATTTTTTGTTTAACTTTCATGTGCCAAAATATATGGTACATGAACCATATACTGTATATTTGTGCCGACGAGCTTACAAATTCGACTTAGATGGGCTTGGGAACAGATCTCGTTTTTAAAATGGGGACTGACTCTTGTTTCTACCTTAGCAATTCCTACAGCCATTCTTCAATGTGATATCAGCCGTAAATGTATATTGAAGAGGAGGAGGCAGATATTCAGCTTCACTTTTCAAGTCGCACATCGTAGTAAGATGGTGCATTTTGTCATGTCTTCTGCGTGATGACAAATGTTTTGTCAAATGATTTTTGTTATTTAAACTATCTGGTATTCCTTTTGTTTTTAAGTTTTGCCTGTAACGTGGGTGATACTGTTCATTTTAGGCATTGCCGGTTTGCTAGATGGTGTTATTGTCATAGAATTTGTTGGAGCTGATTTCTTTAGTGTGTCTAATTTAGTCTGTGGAGAGCTCGTCTTAATGGCTAGGTTTTTCTGCCAGAATTATTACTTCATTGTTATAAAAAAAATTAAAATGAAGCGACCATTCAGGTGGCAGTACAGTATTAATTAAAATCAGGCAAGTTTACTGTTTGGTTTAGTTGCTGTAACATAATTGAGGAACCACATGCTATAGTATTGTGGATTACTGCTCCATAGTCTTTTACATTTCCATTGAAATCTTGCAAGCTACCAATAATTGAAGTCAGCATTGACTGCTAGTTCTTTATAGTTTTAATTTCTTAACTCATTAACCCAGTATATTTAGTAATTTCCTTCTGTAGTTGTGGCAGATATTGGTCCTAGTACCTTACGGTAGTGTTATAAAATTTTGTAATGATCAGGGGGAATCCAGAGGGTCATGTAGGACCTGTTGTTCGGGGTTAGATTAGGTTAGGATGCATCTTCGGTTTTCACTCCGCGATTTAGGGTGCTGTAAGTCAGGTAAAGCTGGGGATCTAGGGGTTGATCCCCAACCCCTCAACCTACCCTCCACTTTATGGTTTGTGGCAGTCTAGGCAAAGTTACACTGATGTGTCCAGAATAGTCAAAAGCCCTCAGGTCAGGTAAGAATGGGAAGATTTGATAAGCAATGGTGTGTTCATTTATTAAATAACCAATCCCACATTTCATTCACGTTTGTGTTTTTCTCCACTTTAAAACCCCACTTTCAACTGCCCCCAGTTTGTTACAGTTTAGATAATGTTGGGAACTTGTACAATTTTCTGTTTGTCATCCTCCCTGTCGCTATCTCCTTGTGGTCCTCTCCCACAACCTACCCTAACCTATTTCTGGTGATAGAAATTCATTTCTCGCTATAATGTGGTTCGTATTCCACAATAAGCTGTAGGTCCCATTGCTAAGTAACCAATCGGTTCTTAGTCACGTAAAATAAGTCTAATCCTTCGGGCCAACCCTAGGAGAGCTGTTAATCAGCTCAGTGGTCTGGTAAAACTAAGTTATACTTACCTTTACCCTAACCCTGACACTAAGGTTTCTCAGTGAAAAACTGTTAAAAGCAGTAGGCATGTTGCGATGATTTAACCAAAAATTTCCTATAAAAATCATTGTCATTTGATAAACCATCAAATATCGGACGCACCTTATTTCACATTTGAAATTTCCTATATCCACAGCAAGAAATATTTCTTAACTGGGGTATGCCACATTTTTTAAAAACTGCAGCAAAGAAATTTTTTTGTTAATATTCTTAGAACATGTTAAAAGATCACTTGCCTTAAATGAGACAGTAGTCAAGTGTAGCAGGCTAATGACACTAAAATTTATGAAACTAACACCACTTATTGGGCTAACAACTAGGTAAATCTTATTTTTGGTTTAGGAAGCATTTGTCAATGGCTGATGATAATTGTCATTTTACGAAAAAGATAGACTTTCAAGTTTAATCTGGGCCTTAATATATTGTATGATACTGTACTATGTTCTTGGCAGATGGTAGCAAGTATGCAGTACACCTAATGTTGTTACTTTAATGATGCTGAAATTGGTCTTGCCAAAGTTTGCATTGGAAGAGCTTACCTCTGGGAGTCTTTAAACCAGGGGCACCATGCAACTCCTCATCTTCAGTTTGGTGCCATGAACCTTGACTCCCCCCTGACGATGACAGTACTACATCAAAACAGTCTTGTCCAATTCTGTGTGCTTTGGCTAGCACGTTCTTCGTTTTAGATTTTACTTGTGGACAAAAAAAAAAAAGTATGAGTTAAAGTATACGGTTGTGTAACACAGTATTCATATGTACAGTATCCCTATACCAATACAATAACTTATGTACACACAATATTTTTTCTTTCATTGGGGATACCACTGTGCAGTCAAAAAACTGCATCATAAAGCTTGTGGTAATTTTCCGAATGGTAGTAGTGCAGCTCTGTACTTTATTGTACTGCACCTCTTTCTACAGACATAGCCTACTTTAGTGGTAAAACTTAAGAGAAACAACTCTCCATTACGTTGCACTTAGTTCTAGCTAGTGGAAGCTGTTAGGCCAAACAAAGCATAGCTCTATTCTCCTGGGCGCATTTTAATTACAAAATACTGTACATTTTTTTAACTTTACACAAACAACAGAACAACTGTACTCTGCATGAGTCAACCGTATAATAAACTGATGGCCTTACCCAGTTTGTTTATCATAGCTTTTACATACGTAAGTGCAGCATCATTTTTTTTTTTTTTTTTTTTTTTTTTTTTAGCCCTTGTATAAGAGATAAAACTTCAGGTATAAAATATATGTTAATGCGTGTAGCCTTTTTTCCACTCTTAAGTGATGCAGTGTACATCATTATACTGTACAGTATACATTGATTAAATATAATAAACAAAGATTACACAACAAAAAAAATTCATGCTGCCAAACTTCAGATAGCGGAGACCTAAGCCAAAGCCCCACTGTTTCAGATGCATCTATTATAACATAAGTACAGCTCCGTGCATTGTTTATCCTACTGAAGACCATTGTACTGTACATACATTTATGGTAAAAAATAGCAAATCACGATGAGCATGGATATCTCACGACATAATTACTGAATTTAATAAGTTAAAATTACAAAACTACTGAATTTAATAAGTTAAAATTACAAATACTGTTGAGTGCCGTTTCTCTGGCTTGAGAGGTATCTCAAGAGTGTTGTGTACCATTTCCTGTCCACCGAAATTCGTTTCACCACACATAAAGGATCTACAGTTAAGAAAATAGCTCTTGAAATAACCAATTTATCGTGGGAAAATAGTTTAGTATTAAATTTAACGTAAATATTAAGAAATTCAGCAAGCCTCATAAAAAAACTAGCATCGTGTAATTGCGTCAGTTTCTTAGCTAGAATGAAATATTAACGGTTTGTAAACAACAGGCACAAGTTAAATGGTAATTATAGCGATCGAGTGCTTTACTTGAATTTTTTTTATCGACGTGTTGGCGACTATGATTTAAGCCGCACTGCGCACAATTCAATCAAATGAACAGAGAGCAGTCTTATTGAGCCTGCATAAAAACTCAAAACTGGGATGCTGGTCTTCCAGATGCTATACAAGGAAGATGATAAAGCCAAAGTTTCATGGGTCGCCTTCCTCCGCCCTCGAAATCTCTTCACTCGGCCATAGCGGAATTTACTGTTCCATGTTTACTTGGACTCCAAAGTGTAGAAATTTCCAGAATATCTAGACGAGCTTGATAAAACGCTGTACTGGGCTGGACTGCTGAACAGAAAACTCCAAGGCAGAATTATAAAATATATTTCTCTGGACTGCCGAACAGAAAACTCCAAGGCAGAATTATAATGTATATTTCTCTGGACTGCCGAACAGAAAACTCCAAGGCAGAATTATAAAGTATATTTCTCTGGACTGCTGAACAGAAAACTCCAAGGCAGAATTATAAAATATATTTCTGTGGACTGTACTGGGCTGGACTGCCGAACAGAAAACTCCAAGGCAGAATCATAAAGTACAGTCAGTTTCAAGAGCTATCTAGGCTCAATAGTAATAAACAGATTTATAAATTACCCTGTTACCATTAAACCATTACCTGCAGTTCAAACCATCAAGATTTTTTTTTTTGTATTCTTGAATATAAATTACAAAAAAAAACTATATATTAAAAAATTTTTCTTTACAACGGTAGTATTGTATACTCTGCTCTATACAAGTAAGACCTGTAATAAGCGACTTCTAATGGTCACTTCCCATATCATATACAGAGATAATTCCATTGACATCTACCTAAAACAAAAAATCACTGTAAAGTTGCCTACAAATAACAGTAAACCGTAAACTAAAGGATGTAGCTTTTTTTTTTTTTTTTTTTTTTTTGCATCTTACAAAATATACCTTAACAGAAAACAGCATAAACATTTGTTACATTTAAAGATAATACACCACTGCCATGTAATCTCAAACTGCAGCTGGTAAAGATCTTGAAGTGAAGTAGCATGTGACGACCGTGGATTTTGTAAGTGTACTATAATGAATGTAATTCATGTTATACTTTTTTTTTTTTTTTTTTGCTATACCCATTACAAGGATGTGCATATTGGTATTAAAAGTCAATAAGTAATGCACATCATAGGTGTATAGCAAAATCGATAACTGAACTCTGTTAGTACAGTACATACGAATGATAGGTTCAGAATATGATGCCAGGTTTCCTATGCTGAATTATTTTTCCTTCTATTAACGCATACTTTATTGTGAAAAATTAGCAGTTATGAAAGCCAATTGGCAAGCGTATCCATGAAAACTTTGCAGTGCTGTACTGTGGAGAAACCAGTAAACTTGTATTGAAATTAGTAAAGCATTTTAAAATACACAGTGCTGATGCCATTCATTGGGACTGATTCCAACTAACGTTGTCCCCTAACTTTATAACACTAATGCTAGCATATTTTGAAACAGCAGTAACCCACAGTTATGCTTTCCAACTTACATTTATGATTGCAGCAGTCCTTGAGTACACATCCTGCAAGGCACGTGCACCGGTAACTTGGCAATTACCCATGCGTTGGTTCACCCATCGTCACGGTAGTGAAGGATCTCCAACTTCTGGGCCATGGGAAATGGTTTTCTGCTGCTTAGGAAAAAATGTCGTGCACGAAGATGTTTTTCTGTATCATGTACATTGATTTATGTCGGGGTTTGAACAGAATAATGTCGAGGTAGGACTAACCACATATGAAGAGAGATCATTGTAGGCTGACTGAAACTTTACATATCAGAATAATAGAGTGTAAGGGAACATAATGCATAAAAATTTAGATATATAACTTACATGAGAAGTTAATTCGATTATTTATCGCTGTTGCTAAAGTCTTTTTTTTTTCAGTTATTGCAGTTCTTCCTTTGAAAATCTGTTCTCTTTTACGTTATAACAAACATATATAAGACAAGGCTTAGAACAGTAAAGGCTGAAACCCAGTAAGAGAACTAATGTCCGTTTATTGTTGACACACCGTCAGTTAGAAAGTGTCGTAGAAAAACGCTGCGGTCCGGCCGTTCGTTTGCTGCCTGGGTACAAGGAATCGTCCACTGGGGCGGGGAGTTGAGGGGGATTGGAGCCGAGGGTAATGACAATTTCTTTTAACATCTTGTCTCTCTTTGGACCAGCTCCAAGTAGGTTACTCCATCACCAGTAGAATATAAGTGGTCAGGAACATATTCATGAACAGAACACATGGCAGAAGAGCAGTTATGCATTGTGGATGTTTCTTAGGGCTATATTTCATTCGAAAGCGCTAATGATAATTATTGTCCGTTAATTCATGAACATGATTCAGAATTACTGCTTAGTATCCTTTACCCGTTGAAAAGTCTTGATTAACGTTCACGTGTGCAATGCAAGCTAATTTTCTGTCATTACCGACCGCCACTCACTCCTGGGACACTAAACACCACAGAGAAAACGCGTTATTACAGTTTGACTTGAAATTAGGGTGACTTCGATATTGAGCGCGCCTTCAAGCTAAGAGGTTATTGTGGTTATCACGATTACAAACAGTGGTTGTGTGTTTCGTTTCTTTTGCTTAATTAGTCGCATTTGTGCAATTTGAAAACGTTTGTTATGGAAATGAGTTTTACATTCGTAAGTTTCGATAATGAATGGTTATGATGAGTAATAATTCTTGCGCGTAATCTGATGTAAATTACCTTTGCACGCTGCGTTTGCTCTAGTGCAAAATATCTACTTTCAGTTGAGAGCAATTGCTGTTCTCTCTTACAATCTATTTGGTAAGCTAGAGGAGGAAATTGGCTATTATGGTTAAAGGTAATTAAGTTTCAGACTACAAGTTTTAACTTTTGCAAGGGTGAAATCTGTTACCCGTCGTAATTGGCTTATCTTTGCGAGTGGTACAGTTTCTAAATACGGTGCTGGGAAAAGGGAAAATATTAAGGCGTGAACCGTTAAAGGTCATTTGGATGTGTTAGCATTGGCGCGTACCAAATTACTTTAATTTGCGAGACTTTAATAATGTTAGTGTTAGGAGTCAGAAATTTCGTGATTATACAAAGCAAGGCTAAGATGTCAGGTGAGTGATCATATATATATATATATATATATATATATATATATATATATATATATATATATATATATATAATAAGTTGCACTGTTTACGTAATATATGCAGTGTAAGAAATAGAAGGATAAAATGAGTTAACATACGCAAAAGCTGTAAAAAGGTTAGGAATTGACGGTAAGAAGGGGTGGGGGTTATAATTCAGAATTGTCAGAGGATAGGAAGACCTGGTGGAGAGAGGCATTGGAAAGGATTGGCCTTGATATCCAAGAATTGCAAGAGTTCCTTCAAGATGATGGTGAATGACGCAATATGCGTAGAGTTCGATGGGATGCTGGTGAGCTTTTATTTTTTTGTGTGAAGTTACTTAAGTCGTGGGTGTTCTACTGCGCAGGGGTTTCATCCACGATTTGGAAGTCAAGGTATGGATGAGACAGCAACCGATGTTTTTTCTCTGGTGCCACCACCTGTTAGGGGAAAGGGCTATATATGTAATAAATATATATATATATATATATATATATATATATATATATATATATATATATATATATATATATATATATATATATACATATTACTAGCTGACCAAACTGGGGCTGCCCGGGATGACTGAATGAAAACCGATAAGCCTTCTCTTTCTCCTCCCCAGCATCCCCTTTTCTCACTCTCTCTCTCTCTTTCCGTCTTTCTTCTCCCTTACACCCCTACTCTCTCTCTCTCTCTCTCTCTCTCTCTCTCTCTCTCTTCTTCCAAACCCCAACCCCTTTGGTGCCATTGATGTCTTACCCCCACAGTATTCTTTTCCTGATAGTAAGTCTTATGTATACCGAAATTAGGTATGATAAATTCGTAGTTTATATGGCTACTAAGTCTACGGGCATAACCGGCCCCGTTTCAGGGAAGCCCATCCCACCCCCACCCCCTCTGGCGCCATTTAGTGCTAGTGATGTCTTACCCCCACAGTGCTGATTTCTAGATAGTAAGTCTTATGTATACAAGTTTGGTTGAAATTGCTTGATGTGTTTCAGTTATGCTGGCATACACACATGCACATACGTCCATTTATATAATTATATATATATTATATATATATATATATATATATATATATATATATATATATATATATATATATATATATATATATATATATATATATATATTGCGTTTGTTGACATCATCATGCTTTCGTCTCGTAAATATTTAGGATATGCCACATTTGTATTTTGTATCCAGTGTCGAAAACTTAAGTACTTATCTGTATACCTTAATTTTTCAACGACCTGGCACCTTTAATTGATAATTTAATATCACTCATATTATGCAAAATTGCCTAATGTGGCAGTTTTTTTTTTTCTTTTTTCAAATATTACCCACATTTGCTCTCTCTCTCTCTCTCTCTCTCTCTCTCTCTCTCTCTCTCTCTCTCTCTCTCTCTCTCTCTCTCTTTTACGACGTTATGATGATAAGGCTAATCCGTAAATCACTGCTTCGAACTCAAGGTACAATATGTTTAAAAGAAGCGAGAATGTAAGTGAAGGCTTTTCAAAGTTTGGACTTGCATTTGTGCAAATTGTCAGATATCAGTTTTTTGTTTGAATCTATGATGTTCTTGTGTGTGTTTTTTTTATCTTTATGTAACGATAATTTTGGAGTATATTGCCAGAAGTGTGATAGAATATTTGTGTCGAGTCGCACGTTCATTCAAATTTACTTTTTATTTATTTATTTATTTTTCATTTTAGAGATTGGGCGTCTGAATTGTATATGTGACGATTTTAACATTTTTCATATCTCTTGACCTAAGAGAAAACGATAAAGAAAAACATTTTAGTCACTTCGTCAGTTCGAGATGTGGGGAAATAAGCTGTCATGAAAATATGGACGACGTATTTTTCCCAGAAACAGACCGATCTTAGTGTCGATGAGTAAACAGCTTGTCGCTTTCTTTTCGAAACCCTTTATTTTCCTTTTGACTTTTTCCAGGTTCCAGTTATGAGGAGCTTCTAAGAAACTTGGCTTCCCCTCAACAGACTGTTCCGAGAAGGAGTGGAGGGCCTTTGGAACTACGAATCTAAGGTATTATTGCCTTCTTTCTGGGGCGAAGTGCTAATGTTTCCTAATTTATTTCTATCGTCTTAAAAATGTAGGGTTTTTTCGGGGGGCGGGGGGGCCGCCACACTGTGTTTTTGAGTCGATAGGTGGCGGCCGGCCATGCATTCTTATATACCTTGTGCAGTTTTCATCAGCTGAAGAACTTACAAGCGCTCGTATGTGAGAGGAAGGGTAAAGTTTATAGTGAAGGTTATCGTTGTTTTGTGATTTTATTTTTTATTACAGCAGAACTTTTCAAGCTTAGGTTATTTTTGAAATCATTCCTCTTGGCAGGAGCAGTTCAAGTGTTAAAAGGAGCGAGTTAGATCGTAATGTCATTAAACTCAACCCTTCTGTCATTAACAATATTTTTTTTAAATTTTGATATTGAGTATATATTTTTGATAAGCGAGCGCAGATACGGGATTCTCTGAGTGTTTTTTAACAGCAGACATTAGTCATGAAGGTGGCTTAATAATTGTGATAATGAGTTAATACTATGTTGTCAGGAGTGTTATATGTTGTCTTATCCTCTCTGAGGTTGTCATTCTTATTTTTTTATCCCGAATTTTTTTCTCAGGGAGTTAGTTTGTGTGAATGAGAGTAATGAGTGTTTATGTATCACTGACTTTCTTATAGATTATCGGCATTTGTATTTATTTACTAAAAGAGTAATATTTTCGCTGAATTCTGGTAAGTGATTCATAATAAGCCTAACGGTAATCGTGAATTAATCATGAAAGCTGTTGCAGTTTCACAGCGTTTTCTTATTCACCGGTAACCAATCTGATGTGTGGGCCAGTTGCACATATATTACAGATTCGGTTAAGATTTACCAGCGGCATGAACAATAATAATAATAATGATAATGTATCACTAGCAAATTTCTTTAGGGAAATAAGACTTTTTCCTCTTTCGTCAATACTTTTCGATGGCCTCGCTTCAACACGCAGTTGATGAATGAACGCATGGCAGTAGTGAGGTTCTCATTTCTTATCGGTCTTGTTGAGTTAGCTCAAATACAAAGAAGTGGAAGGTCCTTCAGGTGCGCGACTGGCTGGTTGTTTATGTACACTTTAATAAATGTTGCTGCTTATGTTTTTTGTCAGGTTGAGGTACTGTATTGAGCTAATTAAGGAGAACCTTTTTCAGATCAGGTAATAACTCCTATGTTATATCCCGTAGGGGGTTAGTGCAGGGTCCCTTCGGCCCCTAGCTGCAACCCCTTTCGTTCGTTTTGCTGTACCTCCGTTCATATTCTCTCTTCTATCCTACTTTCCACCCTCTCCTGGCAGTTGTTTAGTAGTGCAGCTGCGAGTTACGCCTTTCAAACCTTCTAACTCTCAATTTTCTGTTTAGCGCTGAATGACCTGATAAGTCCCAGCGCTTGGCCTTTGGCCTAAATTTTATATTCCATTCCATTTTTTTGTTTATACCTCTCCCCTTAGACATAACTGTAGAATATGTTAACACTTTCAATTACTGATTATTATGATTTATTCACAATTTCCCTCTTGTAATTGTCATGAAAGATTCATGAGACTTAACAGATTAACCTAGCCGCCCAGTGTCGTGAAGTTGTCGATAATGACATTGATGAATTGTTTTATAATATTCATATATTCAGCGAGAAGGGTTCCTGTTCCATCTTGACTCTGTGCTTGTAAGGAAAGGCGTAGGAAAACTTGTCCATTGTTTATTACATGCTCTCAGTATTGTCCATTGTTTATTATATACATGCTCTCAGTATTTTTTAACAATTTCTGTGGCGTATAAATATATGAAAAGTTCTTGCCTTTTTGAATCTTTATTATTTAAGCCTATTTTGACTTGTTTTTTTCCGTGTAATTTTGCATACCGTTAAGTTTGTTACGGGGATGATTGAAAATAAAATATTAATTTTAGAACTTTCGAGTAAATAAGTTTAAGTTTCCAAACAATCGTCAGTATCTTAGAGAATATTATTTCTTTAATCCTAGCTAGCCTCTGTTTTTAAGAACAAGACAAAATATATATCTATATATATGTATATATAATTTTGACCTAGTTAGTCTTTAGTTTTTAAAAACAAGATTCTCAGTGGTATGAGCGTTTTAAAAGAAAGTCTTGATAAAATCATGCGCTACTTATCCTCCTAAAATTCATGGGAATTAAAGGTACATTACAGATTCAGGAAAGTATCTTCTGTTGATTGATTTGTAACAAAGGCGTGAGTAAGAGGGGGCGTCTACAAACTTACTAATTTATTCAGAACAACAAACAGAAAGGTCAAGGGCTCTTGCGAGCGGAAATGTAGTACCTGACACGAGGCGAACAAAATAGAGATTAATATACAGTCAACTGTGTTTGTTTGAGAATGGAGAATGGTACATAATAATATTCTATATACAAGTTGCGAACAGAGCTGTGATAAATGTATCGGGAAAGCTGACATTGTATTCCCTCTGTTAGGAATGATACAGTTGATGTGACATCATTATGAAAGACAGTATGCATAAAAAGGATGTATGGTGTTGACTGTTTCTTATACGCGAGTGCTTGGCGTGTATGTCAGATGCTTGTTGTGAGGAGCGGATACCCGTAGGGTATGAGTTCGGACGGCCAGGTAAGATGGACAATTGTGTAGGTCCGTGTGGGACCCTACAGGACATCCCCCCCCCCTTAGAGAGGCCTATGGTTGTAGGTTGATGTCCTGAAGGTATGCTGGTTTGAGGCGATCAATGGAGACCCAGACAGTCCTACTATCAACTGTCATCTAGTAGGTCTTGTTTCTTCTTTGGCTGATACGGTATGGTCCCGAGTTGGCTGGGGAGAGGGGACCTCTGTGTGCGTCCACTCATATGAATGCATATTTTACATTCCGCAGTTCACTGGGGACATATACTTTTCTGGCCATGTCGTAAGTCGTCTTGGCCGACATTATCCTTTCTAATGCTTTACAGATGTCAGATGGGGATGTCAGGCTTGTTGGGTGTGAAAGATGTCTGCCGGCAATGTTAATGCTTGTCCGTACAGGGCTTCTGCTGGAGATGCGTCGAATGGCGCGTGTGGTGACGTCCTCAGGCCCGGCAGGACCCAGGGTAACTCCTTTCTCCAACTCCTGCCTTGACATCTGGCAGCGAGATGCTTTCAACGATCGGTGTAGCCTTTCAACATTGCCAGTGGTTTCTGGGTTGTAGTCCATCGTGTGTACTGTCTTTATCCCCAAACTGCCTGCGAGGGCTTTTCATAAACTGGATGTGAAGTCTCTCTCTCTCTCTCTCTCTCTCTCTCTCTCTCTCTCTCTCTCTCTCTCTCTCTCTCTCGTGACGATCTGCTGGACTCCGTTTCTGCTGACCCATCTGATGAGAGCTTTCGCACAACTTTCCACCATCTGCTGGACTCCATTTCTGCTGACCCATCTGATGAGAGCTTTCACACAACTTTCCACCATCTGCTGGACTCCATTTCTGCTGACCCATCTGATAAGAGCTTTCACACAACTTTCCACCATCTGCTGGACTCCATTTCTGCTGACCCATCTGATGAGAGCTTTCACACAACTTTCCGCTATCTGTTGCCATATCGGTATTGCTTCTGGCCACCTTGTATTTCTGTTGATGATGGTGAACAGGCATCTGTACTCCTTGGAGAGAGGTAAAGGGCCCCCCTATATTGATGTGGATGTGGGCGAGACGGCTGGATGTGGCGTGGAATTCCCCTATTCTGCTTTCTACGTGCCTCATTATTTTTTATGTCTGACGCGGAAGGCATTCTCTCGTCCACTTTTTGATGTTGCTTTCATTCCCCATCAGATGTACCGCACCGCTACAATTCGGGTGGTTGTGCGGCCTGATGGGTGGGACAGGTTGTGGGCAAAGTTGAAAGCCTTCTTTCTAAGACCTGCTGACAGGTAGGGGTGAGGACATCCAGTATTTGTTTTGCAGGCGATGGTTGTCTCTCCATTGTAGATAGACAGGTCACTCCACGTGAGGGCAGGGCTGTTCGGCCTCAGTGCTGTAGGTCCACATCTTCTTTTTGCACTTCTGCTAGTTTGGGATAGCTTATCCCGGCCAGGATGGTGTTGACGCAGTTTCTAGATAGTGTGTCAGCCACGGTGTTTGAAGACCCCTTCAGGTACGTGATGGTGCAGGAGTGTTCAGTTATTGTGGACAGGTGATGCTGCTGTCATGCTGATAATGCGCCTGTGGTTTTTGTGAAGTCGTGCACCAAGGGTTGGTGGTCCTTTTGTATGATGAACTGCCATCCTTCAAGCATGTGGTGGATTTGCAGATGACTTTTGGACTTCCAGCAACTCTATCAAATGTGGAGTACTTTTGTTCCACTGTTGTTAACTTTTTGCTGAAAAATGCCAGCTGTCAAGGATCATCTGTGCCCTGCTCCAGTACCATGCCCATTACCGTGTTACTCGTGTCAGTCGCCAAAGTGGGGGACCTATGGGTAGAGGAAAGATTAATGCGGCTGCAAAGGTTTTTGCCTGCTTTACTAGTAAAAATGCATTATCTTGAATATTTATCCAACAATATTTTGGGTTTTCCCTTTAAACAATTATATACTTGACTCATTATTTAAGCAATAGTGGGTATAAATCAACGATAGTAGTTAATTAGTCCTGAAAATTCTTGTACTGTTTTGATTGTGGTTGGTGTCGGGAAGTTGGTGATTGCTTTTACTTTTGCTGGGAGGGGTTTGATGCCGTCTGGACTTATTTGATGTCCCAGGAAGTCCACCGTTGTTTTTGCCCACTTGCATTTGTCTTTCCTTACTACAAGTCTGTTTTCTTTGAGTATTTGTGGCACCCTCTCGTTTTCGGTGTTGCTTGAGGTTATGGCTAAGTACGAGGATGTCTTTGAAGCAAACAACGCAGAAGGGAAGATCACCCAGGAGCTCGTCCATTAATCTTTAGAAGGTTGCCGCCGCGTTCTGAAGGCCAAAGCAGCTGTAATTGAACGTGTAGGTGGCGAAGGGGGTGATAATCGCTGTTTTTACTGTCTTCCTTCGCTACTGGAACTTAGAAGTATCCCTTAAAGTATCCCTCAGCAGATCTGTTTTGGTGAAGACTTTGGCGCTGTTCATTTGGTTGGTGATATCTGCTGTGTTCAGCAACGGGTATCTTTCAGGCTCTGTTTTAACATTTACCTGCTGATAGCCTCTGCACGGCCACCATGTTCTGTTGGGTTTTGGTTCCATGTGGAGGCGGGGTGCACATGGTCTGGGGTCTTTCTGGCATATTCCTGCCTTTTCCACTTCCCTAAGTATTTGTTTGGTGTAGGCAAGCCGCCAGACATCTGAAGTGGGTGTGGACTGGGGGACCTGTTTCTATGTGGTGCTGGATGTTGCGCGTTGCTGGTTTAGTTAAGTCGTGATGTAGGTCGTTATTAGTTGTCGCGGTGATGATGCAGGGGTGGTTTTCGGGATCAGCTGTTTTGATGCTATGTCCACCAGCAGGTTGTGTTATTTTAGGAAGTCTGCTCCTAAAAGCGCTAACATTACGTCTGCCATGATGAATGTAGCCTTTCCTGTTTAATGGCAGTTTCGTGGCCTGCCTCCCATATATCTTGAGTGGTGCTCCGCTAGTGTTGGGTACAGGGATGTTGGTGGGTGGGGCGGGGCTGAGTCATTTATGCGGGCTGGCCGGCACGAATGATTTGCAAGCCCCGGTGTCGACAAGGAATTCTGTGTTCAACCTCTCGTCCCTTATGAAGAAACACTTTGAGCCTTTGCTTTCATACCTGGAAGAAAGACAGTGGAAAGCAGCCGGTCTTCTCACCACCGACGTTTAGTTGTTTGGGTCGCTGATGTGACCCTCTTGCATGTTTTTTGAGAACGGACAGCCTTTGTCACATTTGCAGGCCTTTCCTGCAAACTTCCAGTGGAAGATGCACTTTCCTTCTGGTGGTTCATTTTTCTTCTGCATGGTTTTTCTGTTGTTGAATTGTTTGGGGAAGCTCCGCTTTTGGATGGGGGCGGCTGGTTTCTCTGGGTCGCTGTCAGATTCAGTGTCAGTTGACTGCTGGGACTGTCTTGCTGCTGCTGCTGCTATGGGTGGCTGGGTGGGCCATGTGTACTGCATTGACCAAACTTAGGAATTCTTCGATGGACATGGTGGAGGCGTTAGGGATGACTGCCACTGTTTGGCGGGGCAGTTTTGTGAGGAGGACCTCTCTCACAAAGTCCAGGGTTGACTTGGGTTGGCCGTTTGCGGTGGGTAGCATTACAAGCTGCCGCAAATGCTTGTAGACGTGCGATGGCCGCTGGTCTCCTATGGCTGCCCCCACGTTGTCCAGGAACTTCTTGGCTCTTAGGGCGTGGGGCATGCTGAAGGATGACTTCAGCTGGCCCTTCAGTGATTTGTAGGTGACGGCTTTTAAGTTATGCAAGCCATTCTGCAACTTGCTGTAAAACGTCGTCCGGCAGGAATTTGAGGACGGCGTCTGCTTTGCGTGCTGAGGAGGTGATTTTCTTCGACCAGAAGATTGTCTCCACCCTGAAGAACCAAGCTTCTGGGTTTTGGGGCGTGAAAGGGTGCCAGATGTATGGAGGCGGTGGTGACGCTGTTGCTGGAGAGGTGACATCATTGTGGGGCTGGCTGGGCTAGTCATCTCCGTGGTCATCAGTGTAGTGAAGGCGTGAGTAAGAAGCAGTTTCTGCAAACTTACTAATTTATTCAAAACAACAAACAGAAAGGTCAAGGGCTCTTGTGAGCAGAAATGTAGTACCTGACACGAGGTGAACAAAATAAAGATTAATATACATTCAACTGTGTTTGTTTGAGAATGGGGAATGGAGAATGGTACATTCTCCATTCTCAAACAAACAAGTTGTGAACAGAGTTGTGAGAAATATATCTGGAAAGCTGACATTGTATTGCCTCTATTAGAAATGATACATTTGACGGGACATTATTATAAACGACAGTATACATAAAAAGGATGTATGGTGTCGGCTTTGTTTCTTATATGCGTGTGCTTGGCACGTATGTCAGGAGATGCTTGTTGTGAGGAGCGGATGCCTGAAGGGTATGAGTTCGGACAGCCAGGTAAGATGGACGATTGTGTAGGTCCATGTGGGACCCTAAAGACTAATGTTAAATTAGCAGAGAATGGCCGAAAGTTCCTAAGTGCTTGGCTTGGCCTGGCTGCCTAAATTTCATAGTAATAGGATAATGCTAAACGTTGAATATCTCATCTTGATAAAATAAATTAGGAACATTGGATATTGTGTTTTCTCTTGTTTTTAATCTGTTTCATAAATCGGTAGGCTGGTTGTAAAAGAATGCTAATTTTCTACTTAATGAGACTAATAATGCAAAACCTAATTAATTTTTTGTAGTTTTGAAGGAATGCATTCGAATTTTGGCTCAGCTGATAATTGCAGCTGCTAAGTTTATCGAAAGAAATATAGACTTTTATAAGGTAACACATTAAAACCCACACGCACACACATGTATGCAAAAATGTCTTTAAAAACCCATCAGCCTTGGTTTTTTTTTTTATCTTGGTTTTGTAACGTTTGTATAAGTTATGGGTGCAAACCTCAGTAACTTTCTCACCAGATAAAGCAACAAGAACAATATAGCCTTACTGTCAATTGTCTTACAGGAGCAGAAAAATGAATACTGATGATCTCAACATAAGAAGCACATTTATAGTTTAAGGGCATTTCCCTCACCAAGTGATTCACACCCCTCCATTAGATGCTTCTGTTCTGTGACGCAGTGTGTTGTCGAGGTAACTGACTGAGCTTAGCTTAGGGAGGAAAGAAGAGAAAGGGCTGGTTGCAATTGATGGACATTGATGTGCAAAGATTGAATGAGCTAGTGGTGAGCACTCTTTGTGGTTACATTGAAGTGGCTGATGATGTGGAAGATGTGTGTAAAAGATGTTCATCTTTAATTCAGCAGTCGAAGGGATAAGTGTGACAGTGACTGTCTTGTCTTTATTCAGTTAGAGCCATCTCTCTTGCCACTTAAGCTGTGATTTTGGTGCCCCCCCTTTTTTGTATTTATATGTTTCTTCCAATTTGGAAAAGGTCATGCCAGAGGGGTACAGGCTTATGGTTTCTCAGCAGCTCTTAGGGGGGTGAAGCTGCTAGTCTTACACCCTTTTTCTTTGCTAGCAGACGTTGCACCACTGAGCTTTTTGGGAATAATATATATATATATATATATATATATATATATATATATATATATATATATATATATATTAGTATTTTTAGTAGAGTTGTGAAA